>NC_069112.1:25635770-25760770 GCF_025612915.1 Magallana angulata
TGAAACCACGGGACCTCAAAACACTGGCCGCTGGCCGCGTTAGACAAGTGGCCGCTTAAATAAGTTAAACATATAGTGAAAACGAAACGGGTGGGATAAAAACTGGCCGTTAATGCTAGTGGCCGCTGATTAAAGGTGGCCGTAACAGCAGGTGCGACTGTAATACTATACAGCGTTAATAACAATTGTCATAATACTGTAACGTGTCATCATATAAAAAGAAGTACAAAAATGCATCACAACATTATACAGATACATTAATATAATGAGAAATAAAAATCATTTTTACCCAAAATATTATTATCAATACTATTATTATTAATGTACATGTAGCTGCTGTGAGAATATGAAAAAAAAATAAAGAGACAAAAAGTCCCATTTTCTCCATTTTAAGCAAAAGTTCAACGCAAGTAAATAAAAACATTCATGTTAATTTTTAAAAAATTACAACAGTAAAACATGCATGAATTACATTAACTTATAATCATTTTTTTATAAAACGACTCAAACTGACAGTTTTACATATTTATTGTTTTTTTTTTATATTTAAGTTTAGCAGAATATATGAAAGTAATTGTAAGCAATGCTGCATTTTTTTATTCGTTATATGTGGTTTTACCACCATATTGTTTGGTTCTTTTTTGCAATAAATGACCTAATTTGAACGTTTATCATATTTACAAATAGTTGATTAGATATGCAGTGTTATTTTCAGATGTATATTGTGAAAGTGTATGCTATTAAGATTTATTTTTTCTTTAGGTTTAGCAAATATATCCCTATAATTCAAAACAAATTAAAATATGTATTACTGTCGGTCTATCCAAGGTAATCCCTGTCTGAAAATATGGTGTAATAATTTATTGCTATATTTTTTTTTCTTATGGCACCTCGACCTTACTGATTTGTTGACGTTGTCTAGCAAACTTAATTATATGATCGATGAGGACCTCTCTCATCTATTAAGTTATTTCAGAAAAATATTTCGAAATGTCATTGTTATAATACAATCAATGACAATAATTCTTAAATTCTGGTTAAATCAATGTTGGTTTGGAGGGGTTTTTTTCTCTAGCGAATTAACTTTGTATAAAAATTTTGTTTTCAAAATTACAAATTGTTGAATTGAAAGATTAAAGGGACTTTGACACGATTTAAGATCAAAAATTTTATTTTTATTTTTTATGTATTAAATGGTTTACTTGTGCATTTTAAATGATTGACCTAAATATTGAATGTTAAAGTCAAGTTACAAGCGAGATACAGAGGTAAGAATTGATTGTTATGTAAACAAAGCTCGAGTCTTATAGCTGTTTACAAAAATGTAATGTAGAGAATTACCATGTCATGGACAATATGACATGTAAAAAACAATTTAAACTAATTCAATATCTTCATAAATACTATTATCAACAAAAAAAAGATACATTTGAGTGAAGCTTACACCAATTCAACACATATGAAAAAAATGACAATATTCGAGCTTTGTTTACAAAACAAAGAATTATGTACTCTGTATCCTGCTTATAACTTGATATTTGACTTTCAAATGTTGACATTATAAACTTCTATATTTATCAGTATAAACATTGAAAACGGAAAAATAAATTTTGAAAATTTTAAGTCAAATCGTGTCCAAGTCCCTTTAATGACATATATAGAATGGTTTCACTAATCTGGTTTGAAATGCAATTACAATGTGAGAGAAATACTCTAAAATCAGCTTACTGAGCCGTGAATGATGTAGATATTCAGTGCTAAAAATAGTTTATATATTAAATACGACAGCCAATAATATATACCCAAGGACTAAAACTGGCAATTTCGTAAAAGGAAAAAAAAATCAAGCAAAAGTTAGAATGATTCCAATGATTGGTTGTTACACAGCCCCCGCTTTTCGCAACTCTTCTGCCACAGTTTTATGCTCCAAATCGCATGCAACATTTAGTGGTGATTTATTACAAACTGTTTGATTGACATTTGCTCCCGCTTTAATCAACATCCGAAGTACATCTACATTTCCCTTATAGCATGCGACAGTGAGTGGTGTATTATAGCCATCGAATAGATTGACATCAGCTTTAAACCTAATCAAAATTTGTAGTACGCCAAAGTCTTCACTCCAACATGCTGCAGTTAGTGGAGTCATATTACCATCGTTTAAATTGACGTCCGCCCCAGACCAGAAGAGTTTACTTAATATATTCCAACGCCCGCTCAAACATGCAGCAGTTAAAGGTGTTTTATTTCCATCGCTTAGATTGGTATCAGCCCCATGTTTAATCAAATAATGAACTACCTCCCAATGTCCCCGATCACATGCTGCCGTAAGTGGTGTTCTTCTTGTGTCCTTGAGATTAACATTGGCTCCTGCTTTTACCAGTTCTTTAACAAGACTCAAGTTCCCCATAAAACTTGTCAGTGTAAGTGGTGTTTCTTCACCATATATTTGGTTGATATCAGCATTTGCATTTATCAACTCTTTTGCTATACTTAAATGCCCCAAAAAGCATGCACCTGTCAAACCTGTATCATTTCCATCCCGTGTATTAACATCGACCCCATTCGCTATTAATGTACTAATTATGTTTAAATGTCCCTCATAACAAGCAACTTTTAAAGGTGTTATAATATAAGTATCATTCTGCTCCATCATAACTGAGGAATATAAGTGTCTTTTGAAAGTGTAGTTTGAAAGAGGTCATCGACAGTTCCATTCGCTTTTATGATTTGATCAGTAATAAAATCCAAAATAAAAAAATGGCCATACCCAATCACCCAATTAACTGCCCTTGCATTATAGCTTTCAGGATACTGAAGACACCTGTAACATGTCATTAGACAACGGATGTACTTTATATCGGGCAAGTGTCCCATACTCTGTTCATGTATAAAATCCGTAATGTTAAATGCTCTGTTGAAATCAGACAGAAAAATGGATCGCAAGTATTCAAACGATTTATTTTTTAATGTTTCAATAAAAGCGAATCTTACAGGTTGCTCTTCAAAAGCCTTGTTCCTAAAAACAACATAAAAATCCCCCTTTTCAACGTCTTTGACCAAACGATCTGCAAAATGTTGAAATTGGGACTCTTCTTTCAAGTGTATACACAAATTAAAAGCATTATCTTCTTCATCAAATGTTGATTTGTTTTCTACATTGTCATCTTCGTTTTCATTTTTTTCTTTTTCGTTTTTTACTGTTTTGTGTGTCAATTTTTATATAACAAGCAATGTAGTAACTGCTCATGTATTGCAAAATCAGTTCTGGAAATCTGCGACCAAAATGATACGCAATAATTTCAAATAGATAGCTATGTATGAATATAAAGAAACTGCCATGTCTGTCTGTGTACGTGTCCTGCATTTCTGACAAAGCATCCAAAATTTGAAAACTGTCCGTGTGCTGAGGAACTTTGCATTTTTTCAGAAAATCCCGTTTCTTGCCATGCAACACCTCATTGTCTAACGTTTCTTCTGATAATTTATTCCCATTAGCCATCAATAGAACCAGTGCTGCATAATGTATTCTGTTTTCCGTTTCCAATTTGTCCAAAAGTTTTAAAATACAAGGCACTGGGGATTTGAAAAAACAGTGTCCGTAAGACTTAATTTGGTTTTCTTTGGAAAAGAAATTGCATAGAAATGGAAACATTTTTGATGTTAATGTCTGTTTGTCATAGGTGAATGGGGGTTTGTCTATTCTATAAATTGCAAGTAAATCATATTTGTCGTTTTCGTTTAGGGCGTTTTCTGCACTGTGAAAGGATACTACATTCTCTTTTCTGAACAAATCACTTTTAAATACTTGTTCGTTTCTATAAATACTAACTGTACAGGTCATTAGAACCTTAGTTTCTGAAAATGTTGGTTTAATAAGTCTATCTCTATATCTTTCCAATGTTTTTAGTTCTGCTCTTTCTAATACATACAAACCGAGCACATCGTCAATGACGAAAACTTGTGGATTTTGCGGATCACAATAATCTTCAATTTTGTTTTTATCAACAGTCGGTAAAATTTCGTACCCTTCTTTTTGAAGAATTAGGGCAATGTGTCCGTTTTTCCAGAGCCTGGGACTCCAACAAACGTCACATATGGTTGATTTCTGACTTGTTCTAACATTGCTGGAAAGTTGTGTGTTTCTAAAAAATCGTTGTCTTCTTTTATCCATTTGGTAATATCCCTTTCTTACACATCTAAAAAAAAAAACAACAACAACAACTTTAGTCATTACGACGTTTATTCCCCTTTTAAGTAAAGATATGCATATTTTGATGGACTTTTTTCTCATTGATATCTGCTTTATGGTTTCTATTTATAATGAATGTATCTAATTTCTGTTTAACTCATTATCATTATCATAATCATTTTATCATTTTGCCGTCGTTAATATTTTGATCAATTGTAGATGATATATTTTATTTTTAATTATTTATATGGATGTTTATTGATTGAAAACTTTTAAGTCTTTAAAGAAATTCTCACATTAAGTTTAACCAAGGACGCATTGTAACAACCGTTAAAAATGATACAACGCAACTTAATGATATGAATATCATTAAGTGGATATGAATATCATTAAGTGTTGCAATTGCAACGCATAAGGCTATAAGTTATTGCTTTAACAGTAAACATTGCCAACTACTGATATATCGCCGTAGTAAACTCAGGTGACCTATTGCTATCCGTTTTCGTCCGTCGTCGTGCGTTAACATTTTAATTTTTCTTAAAAAACTACAAGGCTGATTGTTACCATTTTTGGTGTGAGGCATCTCTATGGTACGAGAAATTAAAATTGTGAAATTCATGGCTCTACCAACCCCGGGGCGCTACATGTGGGGCCAAATATACAAAAAAGCCAAATTTTTAAAAATCTTCTTCTCTACTTCCATCCATGTGAGGCAAAAACTGGTTGCATAGTTATGATGTCCATGAGGCCCTCTACCAACATTGTGAAATTCATTGCCCCTGTGTCAGGGATTCAGGCTCTAGGGTAGGGCCAATGTGGCCATATGGTAAAAAGAAGTATTAAATCTTAGAAAATCTCCTTTTCTACTCCCATATATATTTGTTAAAAACTAAATGCATGATTATGGTGTCCATGAAGCTTTCCATCTAAATTGTGAAATTCATGATTCCTGGGTCAGGGGTTCAGGCTCTAGTGTGGGACCAATACGGTCATATAGTTAAAATGTATTAAATCATATAAAATGTTCTTCTCTACTCTTATATGTATTTGTTAAAAGCTATATGCCTGGTTATGATGTCCATGAAGCCCTCTACCAACATTGTGAAATTTATGACCCTTTGGTCAGGGGTTCAGGCTCTAGGGTGGGGCCAATATGGCCATATGGTAAACATGTATTGAATCTTATAAAACCTTTTTTTCTACTCCCATATATATTTGTTAAAACTAAATGCATGATTATGATGTCCATAAGGCCCTCTACTAAATTTATGAAATTCATGACCCCTGGGTCAGGGGTTCAGGCTCTAGGGCGGGGCAAATATGGCCACATAGTGAAACTGTTTTAAATCTTTAAAAACTTCTTCTCTACTCAAACACATGTTGGAAACAAACTGAATACATGGGTATGATGTCCATGAAATTCTCTACATTAATTGTGAAATTCATGGCCCTGGGTCAGGGGTTCAGGCTCTAGGGTGGGGCCAATATGGCCATATAGTAAACATGTATTAAATCTTACAACATCTTCTTCTCTACTCTCATATATATTTGTTAAAATCTATATGCATGATTATGATGTCCATGAGGCCCTCCACTAAAATTGTGAAATTCATGACCCCTGGGTCAGGGGTTCAGGCTCTAGGGCGGGGCCAATATGGCCATATAGTAAACATGTATTAAATCTAAGAAAATCTTCTTCTCTACTTCCAAATATATTTGTAAAAAACTTTATGTATGATTATGATGTTCATGAAGCCCTCTACCAAAATTAAGAAATTCATGACCCCTTTGTCAGGGGTTCAGGCTCTAGGGTGGGACCAATATGGCCCCATAGTAAAACTGTTTTAAGTCTTTAAAAAAATCTTCTTCTCTACTCCTACACATGTGAGCAAAAAACTGAATACATGGTTATGATATGTCCTTGAACTCCTCTACCTTAATTGTGATATATATTGTTTTGTTATACTTTCATGTTAAATACTGAAATTTGATTGGTTAAGACGCAGTTAATAATATTTACTATTACCCTCAGCGTTAGCAACGCACTTGGCAACGGGTTACATTAAAAAATGTTACATGCGCGAAAATTATGCGCGTACGGTTCGCTGTAGAATTCACGTTATTCCAATATAAAAGCAGTAAAATTTTCTTAAAATTTTTTAAAAAACATTCAGTATAACAAAATAAATAGTGCCTGTTTGGGAGGATAACAGTTGAAATTGACACCCCTAAAAAACCATTGTCAACCGACGCGAAGCGGAGGTTGACAATGGTTTTCTCGGGGTGTCAATTTATATAATATAGTGTTAATGCATATAATGTTTATTTTTTTTCCCTCTTTTCTCACTCATTTGTATAAAAAAAACATGACTTATAATTATGTTTACCAGAAAGTCCTTTACTGAAATTTTAATTTTTATGTCCCCTGGAGTATGTGTTGTGACTCTAAGGCAGGGCTAAAATGGATGTATATGTGTTAATGCATATAATGTTTAAAACATTATCTTATTTACTCCCACACACCTGAAAGGAAAACTAAATTCATGATTTTGTAGACCAGATTCTTAAGTTTTTCGCCAACATTTTAGGTTTTACAGTTCTTTTTGAAAGAGTTCAGGCAAGGGGGTGGTCGGCATTACAAATGTTATACTTTTGTACTCCATAATGAAACCTAATTAATTAAATGCATATATGAGACTCTTCGACAAGTTTGTGTATGGGTTACATGCTACTCAGGTGACCGTTAAGGCCAATTGGCCTCTGGTTTACAAAAATCATCCATATTCAATTAATTAAAAATCAATGCGAGACGATTTGGTGATTGTTTATGGGAAATCAAACTTAAGGTAAAGATTTAGTAAATGAAAGGTGCCTAATTGTTTATGTAATTCAAGATGCAAGTTCCTTCAATGATATTTCATAATAATTGCTTTATTCGATAGGATGAACTTGAGCTTCAATCTTTGGAAAACATGATGAAAAGTCATGCCATAAAATGTCATCATCAATGAAATATGAAGAAACTAAGTAATGCACATGTCAAAAATAAGGATTAGTATGCCTCCTGTCAGTTTGTCGCTATATATTCGATACTCATCTATTTTCGCATAATATACAATGGTTTTATATAGCGTAAGCATACTATGCCGAAATAGAGCACGGCAAATATTTACAACAAAAACTTTCCTTCGCCAACAGCGGGTTTCGAACTCTTGCCACTAAAAGCATTACGTTCTGAAGCCCAACGCGTTACCGTTACGCCACAGCAGCCGATGATGAAAATGACGTTATTTATATAAAAAAAAAAGTTGAAACATACGATTGACATCAAGCAATTAAAATTATTAATCTTCCCCAAAACACCTCATTATTAACCATAATTTTATAAGTTAAAGTTTTGATAAACTTTTGAACAAATGGATTAAACAATTTCAAAGAAATTCTACATCAGAATCACAAAAACGCTTTTATAAATGACGCTTGATAAAGAATGTACAAGAACAAAATTCAATGAGATTTCGTCTGCTTAACATTTAGAGTTTTCTTGGTAAGGTGAAACGTCTCTCGTTTCTTGAAAAGAACATAAACCTTTGTTGATTTTGACTTGTGCAACAACTTGTTGATTAGATAATCAATCAATTTGAAATCAATTGATTAATTTGAAAGTCTAAACGCTAGCTTTTCCGGTGATTATTTTTTGGGACAAGACAACACTCAAACGTCACAGCTACTTATAGCAAAGCACGTCAGTATATACAACACTCGGCATAATAATATCAATAGTGTTTTACTGTGCATGTACTATGCCTAAATAATAGACAGGGTTTGATACATAGTGCACTTGCCTCCGGCTCGTGCACCACGTATCAAATCTTGACTACTATTTATGCATAGTACATGCACAACACAACACTATTATATAAATATAATCGTCGCAATATCATTAAGAAATGTTAAAAGAGACAAAAGTCGTGTGCCCTAAAGTATTCTTGTATGTTTCATAATTTTATTGCCGGTGCAAAATAGTCCCCGAATTCGTTTCAAAATTTGGGGTGTTTCTGCCTGCGCCAGGCGCACATTTCTGTTTGAGATGAAAAACTTAGTGTACATCGTTTTCTGAGTAAAGGGCCCAAGCTTGATTTTCAGGCACAAGTGTAATTTCTTTGTAAATGTGTTGGTCCCATAAAGCTAGCAATCATCAATCGACGACATCTTAAGCGGATATAAACCCTTAAAGAATGAACTTTTGAAATGTGATCTCACCCCATTTTATAAACCAAAGTTGACCCCTTTTCGCAAAGTTAGCTAAAAGCTCTAAGTCTGTATGATAACATTTCAAAACATTTTTGTTAGAAAAAAAAATCATTATATACATGATATTAATAAAAAAATTGAATACTTCAATTCGAAAACCCGACGTCGCTGTTACAGCTATGTTGGTTTTTGTATCATTTTAATAAGAAGGCAAAACGTCAATCAAGCATGCAAATAGTAGTCGCGAGTCTATTATAGAGTGTTGGGGTGTTTATTAGTGGTTTTTTTTTACTTGATACCAAAGAAATCAATCTAAAAACCCTTTTTTTGACTTAGACTGACAAAATAGATTAAAGGAAGTGAATATGAATAAAATATCAAGGGCTACAATTTGTCTGTTTTATGTATATATCTGAAAACTATTGAGACATAGCTTTCCTAAATAGGAAGATATACCACTTAGAATAACTAATTCTTGCAATCAATAAGCGATGCCATATTGTTAAAATCATTACATCCCTGCTGGGTTATCACATAGCATTTAAGAGAGGGCAGCACCGATGCTGACGATTGCATTTTTACACACGCTTAATACCAAAGATAAAATGCCATCATCAAAATATGAATTGAAACCTGCTATGGATGTAGAGAGTTGTCATTTTTAAACAGGGTTTATGGATTTTGGATCTCAGAATGATGCATGCCCACCACCAGTTAATGTTGGATGCAACTAGAATGGAATGTCACTGGATAAGTGTAATTGCGACCTATTGTTTCTTGCACTCAAGAATTCCTTATTTAGTTGTTATGATTTTGAACATTATGTGTGCTACATAAATAAACACACACGGTGCACGGCTTAGCATCCTGATTTTTTAAATGTTTCTTAATTCTGTTATTTTTCTGACAGCATAAACCAACCGGCATACGTATCACAAATTCTAAGATCAAACAAATCATAGAGAATTGAAGATTTCTAGAGCATTTAAGTAAAAAGTAACGGTAAAAAATTGCACAAGGGAAATGAAATTACATTTTTATATAATTTTTTGAAATCCACAAACTTAAGTTTTTCATGATATCTGTATAAGTAGGCATATAAAACATACGTTATAAAGTGTAATTTGAAAAGGGTATGTGATGTCAACATATTTGTATTGTACATTTTTTAAATAAAGGAACAATAAAAGGAATAAATAAATTCCTAATTTAACCGACCCGAATTTTTCAAAGCCACTGTACTTATGCCGAATCAAAATCTATACTTTAGATTTACAGTGTATATACTAGGGGCCTATTGATTATTTTACATGGTCTCTTTCTCATCAGCAAATTATAGAGCAACATATATCTGTACGACACATCGCATTTCTGTTTTAGAAAGAAACTGTACATGTAGGCCTGAAGCAAAGAAGGAGGCAACTCAATTACTGAATAATTAAATCAAATCCATAAACCCTATGCATAACAAAGTAATTGATGAAAAGCATTATTCAAAGTACTATTCAAACAATAATCAAGTCTTCATACTTTAAGGTTCTTGTTTTTATTTCAGAAAAAAAATGCTTAAAAGTCAAGCTATACTTGATGCCCAATGTAAATATGTCGTTTGTTTTCTTCTTACGTTGACCGATAAGATTAGTAAATATATTTCCGTTTAAAACAATATCCAATGTTTATAGCCACAAACACCAACATATCAACGATAAATTAATCCCCCTTTGGAACAGACGACATTTAATGGGTGACCAGATGTGTACTGTAAATCATAAGTAATTTCAAAATACACAAAGTCTCAAATTATAATTAGCAGTCAATAAAATAATTTTGAGTCTAGACCAAATTTAGTACATTCTGACCCTAGTTCTTTCTTTCACTTTGTATATTGATCCTCATATGCAACTATTTATCTATCTAATATATATTCTCTCTCTGTCTCTCTTTGTCAATTTTCATATTTAAGGTAGAACTTGTGTAAAACAGTACAAGTGCATGTTGTAAAAAAAGTAACATATTACTAATGCTCGGCAAATATAGGGATATGAAATGGTGTTATTGTATTAAAAGAATGCCTTCAATTTTACTCACTTGTATAAATAAAAGGTTAAACTGCCACGCTTAATGATAAATTAGTTTGTATCATTAGCGGTAAGGTGTAGATATTTGCTTCTATCATTAAGTATTAGGACATCTATGCATTTGGGACGCCTGATGATACAATGTTATCATTAAGTGGGGATATTTCATTAGCAAGTGGAGATGTCAACTGTTTATGCAAAATTTGTAGCGCTGCAATTGCAACGTTTTTTTGTTGTTGTTTAAAGCACAATCAGTGACTTTATTTAAAAACCTGGCTCAAAATGAAAATCAAAACGTCTGTGTGATTTTTCAAAAGAAAAAAAATCTGATTGTTAGTCATTGTTCTTGTTAAGATACATAATTTTTTATCAAACACGTATGCTACATAAAAATATGGTCTATTTATCAAACCTATAAATGCATTCAATTTTTTTTTATATTCATATGAGTGTATCTTAAGTTATCATTTAATCAAATAAAAATTCTTGTTGATTAAAAAGGCGTTAAATAAGAAAAATTACCTTTAACATTTTTCGGAACACAATCGCTTTTCATTTCTTGTATATCGTCTGTAAAAAGAGGGAACAATTAAAAACAAAAGATCATTATGTACCTTGTTCATGATATATATATATATATATATATATATATATATATATATATATATATATATATATATATATATATATATATATATTGATATGTACAATTTATATAGGTGTGCGTTTTTCTTTGTGTTAATATTAAGACAGTTTAAAAATTATTGAAATATGTAAATTTCGTGGTTTTAAGGCAATTCACAATCACGTAATCATGAACTTGTGATACAGACAGACAGAAATACGAAATATTTTTTCCCAGATTATCCGTGTATTTTATTATACAAGAATGATAACTTTCTTAAGAAAAGCTGTCGATTACAAATCAATAGAATAGCTAGTTTACCTGAAATGGCAAGAAGCTCTTTCTTTACTTCCAGTAATTCTTTAATGTATTTAGCTTCTTCTTCGGGATCCATTGTGCATGATTTGAGGTTAACAACTGCGTCCTGATTATTTGTGGAGGTGCCTGCGTAGGTTTCTAACTCTTTAACGATGTCAAACAGTTCTTGCCATTTTTTATTAAAGTCTGTGTCTTTGATAGAGATTTCAGAACTGTGTCCAAACTCGTTTCTTAATAAACACAATCTTTCTATGTTTGCAGATTCACTTCTGTCTCCTGGTTTTGGATCATTTCCCCATTGGTTTATATGTGGCGTGAATGAACACAAATTTCGTAGAAGAAAGTACAGTAAAGTGATGTCAAAAGTGTCGTAATCTCCTCCATTTACAAGATTTTTTTGATATTGGTTGATTTTATTCTGCATCGGATGTTTGCAAAGGAACATTTTGAGCTTTTTAATAAGCTCTATTGGTTTTACCTCTTTTTAGCTCACCTGAGCTGAAAGCTCAAGTGAGCTATTCTGATCACATTTTGTCCGTCGTCCGTCTGTCCGTCCGTCCGTCTGTCCGTCTGTAAACTTTTTACATTTTGAACTTTTTCTCTAAAACTGCTTATCCAATTTCAACCAAATTTGGCACAAAGCATCCTTATGGGAGGCCGAATATAAATTGCAAAAATTAAAGTCCGATCTGTATTCAAAGCGGAGAAAACCTTGAAACTGTAGAAAAAAGGGGGTGCATTTTTAAAAATCTTCTTCTCAAGAACTACCGAGGCGAATTCAACGTAGTTTAGCATAAATTATCCTTATGGGAGGGAAAATATAAATTGCAAAAATTAAGGGGTAATTTTGTTTTAAATCGAAGTTATTACGAAAATAATAATAAAGGAAAGGCGTGTTTCAATCGGGCTCGGCATCCGGTAAAATGGGTAGGCAAATTTGGCCTGGGCAAAACAACAGATTGGCAGTTATTAATCTGCCAATCTCATTAAAATTTCAGGATATTTGATGGACTAGTATATTTGTATTCGCTGTAGATATTGCTGCAAAATAATGCGTATTTGGAATTGACGATTGCCGATCTGCCCCGGCATTTATTTTGCCACGGCCCGGGTTTGCATACCCATTTTACCAAGACTCGTACTCCATACTTCTAAAACGAGGTTCTTTGTTTAAAGCAGCCATGACATTAAACGAAAAAGGGTCGATCTGACTTTGATGAATTTGCTTGTTGTGCAACAGTTCGCATATGAAGGGAAGTTTTGAAACATGAAAAATATATTGGTGCCGATTTTGTGAAGTAAATTGAGGCTAAATATTTCAATGCGTTGACAGTTTTCACACATGACGTTGGTGTTAGCTTGTTCTGATTTTCGTTTCGTTTTCATTATTTATGCTTTGTAACCTGGAAACTATCGTCTGTATTTCGTGATTTTTACGTATCAAATCAATCAAAGACTTCGGTAAATCAAACAGTAACGTTTACTGTTTACCTGCGCAAATGAAGCAAAATCTGATGTAGGGGTACTGAAATACAATTTATTCTATCGGTAATTCGGCATTATCTTTTGCGTAATGGTAGATTAATGCAATAGGTTTTGTTGAGATACTCGGCATTTTCTCTAGTTTATTCAGTTTAAATAGAGTTTGATATCGCTTATGGAAATATGTAGGTATATCCATGTATATATATATGATTCATTTCGAAAAAATAAATTGTGTTCTTTATTTCCTATACATGTAGTGCATGTTGTTTACAATTTATATTTACTAACCATATTTGAGTGTTGAGCTTCGAATTATAAGCAAGATACAGAGATTTGCTCACAATTCTATGTTTGTACACAGATCTTAAAAGCTAAAGATTAAAAAAGTATAAAAAATTGTCAATATTTATTACGAAAATTTTCAAAATCTGTTCTTCCAGAAACCCACTTATTGAATTGTAAACTTAACCTTTTTAGCTCACCTGAGGATGGGGCCACAATGGGGGGTCGAAGTTTAACATGAATATGTAGAGTAACTCTTTAGAAATCTTCTTCTCAGAAACTAATCGGCCAGGAAAGCTGAAACTTGTGTGGAAGCATCCTCAGGTAGTGTAGATTCTAAAATGTGAAAATCATGACCCCTGGGGGTAGGGTGGGGCCACAATGGAGTGTCGAAGTTTAACATATGCTAATAAAAAGTAATTCTTTAAAAATCTTCTTCTCAGAAACTAATCGGCCAGGAAAGCTGACACTTGTGTGGATGCATCCTTAGGTAGTGAAGATTCAAATTTGTGAAAATCATGACCCCCGAGGGTAGGGTGGGGCCACAATAGGGGATCGACATTTTACATAGGAATATATACAGTAAATCTTTAAAAATCTTCTTCTCAGAAACTAATCAGACAGGAAAGCTGACACTTGTGTGGATGCATCCTCAGGTAGTGTAAATTTTAAAGTTGTGAAAATCATGACCCCCGGGGGTAGGGTGGGGCCACAATGGGGGATCGAAGTTTAACATAGGAATATATACAGTAAATCTTTAAAAATCTTCTTCTCAGAAACTAATTCGCTGGCAAAGCTGGAACCTGTGTGGAAGCATCCTTAGGTAGTGTAGATTCAAAGTTGTGAAAATCATGACCCCTGGGGATAGGTTGGGGCCACAATGGGGGATCGAAGTTTAACATATGATTATATACAGTAAATCTTTAAAAATCTTCTTCTCAGAAACTAATTAGCCAGGAAAGCTAAAGCTTGTGTGGAAGCATACTCAGGTAGTGTAGATTCAAATTTGTGAAAATCATGACCCCTGGGGGTAGGTTTGGGCCACAATGGGAGGTCGATGTTTTACATAGGAATAAACAGAGTTATTCTTTAAAAATCTTCTTCTCAGAAACTAATCAGCCAGGAAAGCTGAAACTTGTGTGAAAGCATCCTCAGGTAGTGTAGATTCAAAGTTGTGAAAATAATGATCCGCAGGGGTAGGGTGGGGCCACAATGGGGGGGGGGGGGGGGTCAAAGTATAACAAAGGAATATATAGGGTAAATCTTTAAAAATCTTCTCAGAAACTAATCAGCTAGATGATTCTTTATAATGTTAAGACTTTGGCCCCAGGACAAGTCTTTGGCCTCACGAGAAGGTTCAGAGTTTGATGTACGTTTATATCCCATATATAAACTATTGTTAGGGATCTTTTTTAGATCTGCAATACTCAACATATGATATGACTATAAAATCATCCTGTTAGAAAAGGGACTAATGCTTATAAACATAAGAATATCCAGGGGAAAATGGATTTTATTTATACAGGATCTACATGTATTATTGTACATTGTTCAGATAGTTCTGCAAGCATCAAAAAAGTAATATTTATGAGAACAAATCTATTAAAAATAAATTTCATTTTTCTTCAACATGTACATGTATATAAAGTGTGCAGGGACATTGACTTTGTTATAAATCCACAGCCAGTAACTCACAGTGAATGTTTAAAAGCAAAAGGTTTGGACATTAGATGTTATATTCATATGTTAAACTTGTAAAACTACGGGGGTATGAGAAAAAAAATCGAAAAATAAACTCTTGAAAAATCAAATAAGGCAAATAGTTGTTCTTTTCTCCTGACTACAAAACAAAATAAAGATAAGTATAAAATGTTGCAGTATTTACAAATATCCATGAAATAATCGACAAGTATGTCAATACCATGTATGAAACATATAAACTAGCTACAAAAATACGTTTGCATGGTGTGTTCCCGTTTTGCACACATTTGATAATTAGGTATAGAACAATAGGTGTGATTTGTGTTGTGATAGCAATTATAGTCTGCTTTCAATCAAAGAATTTACCTGGATTTTTACCTGTGTTTTATCACGCCTTACAATGAATTAGCAAACAGAATGTAAATATTTTGTTGTGTTTTATGTCTGATAACTAATAACTCACCATTTTTTTCATTTGATGAAATAAAGATAATGATATTTTTAGTCTTTAATTTTCGCTCACTGATAAGAAAAATAATGATTAGATGATTTGACTTTTACTTTTCTGTCCATTTATCTTAAATATATAATTAAATGAATATTGTGGGAAAATTCTGGTTCCAAGCCAACTGGAAGCTGATTCAATGGATAATTACATATATGATGTATAATTAAATGATGAATGGGAAAACTACACGTACAGTCATGGGGTACTCCGTGTCTCTTTTTACGACTTGACAGTCGTTCTTATGACACTACCGCTTTAGTATATATTGCGGGTCACTTTCTGGTTTTTCAAATCAGTAGCTATATACATGAAGCACAAACAATTTCGACAAAAATAATAATTTTAATATTGATTCGGTAAGTTCTTACGACATCACCGCTTTAGTATATCGCAGGCCACTCTGTGGTTTTTTTTTTAAATCAGTAGCTAAATACATGAAGTACACAAATTTTCGACTAAAATAATAATTTTAATATGGATTCGATAAACTTCAAACTGCAGAAGGTTGACCATGCATGAATTACATGTAGGTCTACATTTGATAGATTTTGTGAAAATATCCTTATAGTTTTTGAAGCATAAAAGATTGCCGATTAATCATCATACAATTTGTCTATTTTCTTCGATTATTCAAGCCATAGCATAACTGAAAAATATTTAGTAGCGTTTTCACTAAACACATTTCCTCCATTTATGTCAGCAAAAGCAATAATTAAACATTAAAATATATTTTCTCTTCAAACTTGTTACATGTACATGTACTTCATATAGACAGCATGTTTTATTTATTTTATTTTCAATTGCCCTCACTGGAACTGTGATATAGACTATAGCAATTAAGCAATTAACTCACCTGGTAAAATTCACGTTTCGCACACATTTTTTCAATACCTAATTTTTAAATGTGTGCAAAACGGGAACAAACCGTTTGCATATGTTCCCGTATTGTATGTATGAAAGTAAAAACCGTTCATTTCTTTGGTCAAGAAGATCCGACATCAATCATAACGATTAATATATCATCAGTTGGTTTAACTGCTGCGTTTAAAAAATGCACACATATGTAATTTATGGTTATACTAATAATTAAGAACAATTTGACTTTTTTGAATTAAGAAAAATTCTGCCTACACGGGATTTGGTCATGTAATCTACCAACTTCAGATTCTCAGGAAATATTTTTTTTTTTTCAAATAAGAATTATAAAATAATAAATATCATTTCATGTACTTTGATATAATTCTAAAATATGACGACACCCTTTTTTTTAAAAGGCATAACTTTTATATTTTATAATATTTCTTGATAGATATGTTAGAATTCAAAGAGAGCAACAAACGATGGTGCTGTTTTGGCTAACTAAGAAGCTGTGTAAATCAAAAGCAAGCTTAAGTATGCATTTAATCTAGGTCATTTTATATCGGTGCATTGATATGAATTCTTTACAGTTATTTCCGAGATCAATGAGGTACCGCAGCCATTATTCTCATATGTACCACGTACGTCGTCAGTAAATTATCAGATCAGAAATATCTATTTGTCTCGCACTGATCCTGAAAGCACAACTTCAAACCGTAAACAAAGTTTTAAAACCATGTCAATTTTACTTGTAAGACGCAGTCAAAACGGTGTATATTGCCTCAAATGTTCATTTTTTAGAGATCAATGCGGCTTTTCATAGAACCTCCCTAGCACATAAAAAACATAGCGTGTAGTAGTAATATTCGTATCAAATTGCCCTTAAAATATTAGGAATATGATTCAACGATATGTCATAAATAAGTGAAGAGTATTATAAATCCAAAGAAAAATTATGTCGCCTGCACGTGCTTCCTTTAATCGATACACATGTAAACATTACTAACAAAACCGTCAGGGTTACACGGAACAGCCGTCAAAACGACCTAGATAGTCTTTCTTTAGGATAAAAGATCCGTAGAAATATTGGGCTGTTAGTAGAATAGAAATAAATTCTTGTTATCATGAATGTTGCAGGATAACCTCCTCGGTCTCAAAATGTTGTTTGAAATATAAAAGACTCAGCTAACGTCTCGGTTTTATATTTGAAAACAACATATCTCGACTTCGAGGGTTATTCTGCAACATTTACAAAAACTCGTACAATTATACTGTATATAATGCTTCTAATTGTCCAATATTTGAGAAACGATAATACAATTATACATTATATATTTCTGTATATATATAACAAAATATCTTACTTTGAGTCTGGTTTCGTTATGGCATTATAAAACAACGCTTCTTAGAGCGGGGAGGTGGCCAGGGTTTTTCTTTTTTTTTTGCGCCTTGTTTGATAAGACCGTCCTTCTGTTTGACAAATAGTTAATAGTTGACGGCAAAAAAGGTGATAACACACTTTAGTTCCCAAAATAAACAGTGTTATCTATAAAACAAACAATGAGTCACTGTTTAAGCTCTTTTTTAAAACGATAGCACATAGAGCCTTTAAATCTGTTTCCCTTTAAACGCTAACTTTAACTCGGCCATTGAGGCATGACAAAAATCTTGTTTTCGATAACGAACGGAACCTAGCGCACAGGCCGCGCATTACACAGTCGCTTGAGATACAGGTGAAATACAGTTAAACGAAATTTGAGAGGATTCCACCTGTATCACCTGTATCTCAAGCGACTGTGTAGTGCGCGGCCTGCGTGCTAGGTTCCGTTCGTCATCGAAAGCAAGATTTTTGTCTTGCCTTGATGGCCGAATGGGTGCCGCGGTTGCCGCTTACTGCTAGGAGAAAGAATGGGTTCCAGAGGTCGTGAGTTCAAGCCTCGGTCGGGGCGAAAGTGAAGCTATATATATATATATATATATATATATATATATATATATATATATATATATATATATATATATATATATATTAATCCAGAGATATTAACAACTCAACCCCAATGCCCAACTGTGTCTTTGCTTGTTTGTTTATTTTTTTTTACAAACAGACTCAGCTTGGTCACTGAATTTACAAAAAACATTTATAAACTATATCAATATACAAATGCACATTGACTTTTTGTATACTCTAAATAAATACATATTAATATATAAACCAGCATGTTTGAACATTTTGAAGGATTTTTTTTTACTCCTTTAGTGTAATTCTAAATAAATTAAATAATATCTGCCGAAAAGCGAAGAAGATTTATTCATTTGTTAGAAAAGTATCACACACTGTCTTACATTGAACAGGAAGAATTCGACCTTGTAACCTAGTCACTGGTACATGTACTTGTACGTCTTCAATACGCGTTATATACATGGCTACAAACAAAATGTAAATAAATGCAGGAAGAGTTAAAATCACACCAGGAAAGTACAGTATCAAAAAACATCCACGGTCAAATTACCCCAATGATATCCTGGTGAATCGTAATGACACTCCAAGATACCCAACTGAAGCTCTAATGAACCCATGTTATGGTCAAATGTCACAAACTAACCTTGGTGTCGCCCTAACCCAAATGATACTAACAATGATCGCCCTGGTATTCCGTTTGTATTGAAATAAACCCTAGTTGTACCACAACAAGCTCCATCAATGCGTCCATGCTTCTTAAACAATATTATAGACCGCATTCACACCCATACTAAATACTAATAGCATCTTTTACAACACAAAATTGGCCTTAAAAGTATATTATAAACCGCATTGATTTAAACAATAAAATGCATAAAAATGCACGCAATTGTCTACGATGTGTATATCCGCTATGTTTCTATTCCGCATAAACAAAACATCAAAAAACGCATATTTCTGTTCATAAATACACTATTCACTCAATCTTCAGTTCATTACATAAAGTAAATAGACTTTAAAAAATGTTAATATATAAATAGTGCCTGTTTGGGAGGGTGTCAATTTCAACTGTTATCCTCCCAAACAGGCACTATTTATTTTGTTATACTGAATGTCTTTTTTAAAATTTTTAAGAAAATTTTACTGTTTTTATATAGGAATAACGTGAATTCTACAGCGAACCGTACGCGCATAATTTTCGCGCATGTAACATTTTTTAATGTTACCCGTTGCCAAGTGCGTTGCTAACGCTGAGGGTAATAATAAATATTATTAACTGCGTCTTAACCAATCAGATTTCAGTATTTAACATGAAAGTATAACAACATTATATATCAGCCTCTTACATCAAACAAATATTGAATTATTTGTTATAATGTGCAAATTACCAACGACTGTAACATTACAAAAAAAGTCAAATTGTTTGTTTATCACTAAAAGCAATCACTATTTATAGGTTAACTCTAAAATTTTAGACTTGATATTGGCTTGACAATCCCGGGATAATGATAATCCTTTGGCCAGGAATCTGCATCTGAAGTTTGAAAAACATATAAAACTAATTTAGTGAGTAAAAAATGAAAAGATACATGTAAACCGAGTTGAAAAGTGTCGAATTATTTTATATCTGAATGGTATTAAATGCATATATCGCAATCAATGGCAATTCCATATCTTTTGAAATAAAAACTATCTCTAATAACTTGTTTAGAGAACATAAATATTGAGATGTGGATGTAGTTAAGTACACTCACAGAAATAAGTAAATATTGAAAACATATACAGTAAAACACGGTTATAGCGAACAGGATTATAATGAATTGACGCTTACAGCAAAGTGATTTTCATTTCCTGTGACCTTATTACATGCTGTAAATTTGAAATATATAACAAATTACGATTATAACGAAGTAAAATCACCCGCCTCAGTCACTTCGTTATGACCGTGTTTTACTGTATCTTATAAATTATGATCACCGTTTAGAGGGGAATTCTTTCGAGCTATATAACTCCAGAAAGACAGCATGTTTGTGTCGCTTGAGCCGACCCAGATAGCATGTATGCTGACATCATAACTTAGGCTCCATGGTGTAAACATATTGTACGCTCCAAGCAGTGTACAAATGAATTGGCCGTCTTTGTTTATCAATTCCACACCAACATGTTTGACAAAGCGTCGGTACATAATTGTTCCGGTATTTGTAATTTTTTCGATTGTCCAATATATGAGAAACGATAATGACCCCCTGTGTTTGTGACGACAACACGAAATATATCAGACACCACAACATCTCCGTTGTTGTTCTCTGCTATAAAGGAAGGGTTATCATTTATTTCGTTTTTGGACTTGTCATATTGTATTGCTTGAGTCAGTTCTCCGTTGGTGTTATATCTATTTATCTTTGCTATGGGTTTTGATTTTTTACCAGGTGCTGTTCCTACGATTCCGACTAGTAAGTCTCCAGTGATCATAGAGCAATAAATGCACACTGGTGTCCACTCAAAGTCCGTTCTTGTGATAAATGTTGATGTTGTTTTTAAATCGCTTGAAAGTTTGGTTATTACAAAATCCGTATTTATATAAAACAGTTCACCGATACCGTTAACAGTGTGCAATCCTGTTCGGGAGGAAGACAGTTTGCTAGTGTGCTGTAAATAATACAAATCATTAAGATGATGCAGAGTTTCTCCTTTTGTAAGTGCCAAAACAAGATTGTTTTTATCACTGACCCAGACCAACTTCGATGAAATATTACATATGTGTGAACAACCATTGACGCCTGTAACTTTAATATTTCCAATTTGAATCGGGGCAGGCATTAGTTGCAACAGACAATCATTTCCTGCAAATCGTTTCCCTTTTGATTTTATTTGAATGTCACTCAGTACTACAGTAAAATCGTCTTTGTTTACCGAATCAGCAATTGTGAACACAATGTTTTGGGGAAGAAAGGGACTGTCCTGTTTTTCGAAAAGTCGTCTTTTCTTTAGGAATATAATGAATTTATCGTCTTGATCGATGGATTTTCATACTGATATTCATAGTTTTGAACTTTTGCTATATATCTACGCATTTTTATCATCTGATTTTGAATCTTATAATTCAAGACGAAACGAAATACTATGTCAACATTTGAAGAAATATTATCCAAAACATTTTTAAATGTCCGTGCTTTTTCTACAAGCTTTGTTTGAATTTCAGAAAAAAATGCATGACAAGTTTTAAAATTCATACTGATTCCTGACAAGAGAACATGTCTGTTAAAGAGAGTGTCATTTCCGATAATGCAAATGCAATTTTTACACTTATGGCGATGTTTTTTATAGGCTGTTCGAGCATCTTGTGATAAACGCTCCCGGTGACTAGTGCATAGGTTACAGATAGGTAATTCACAAGTCTCACAGTAAAATTTTGAATATCCGTCAGGGTGGATAGTACAAACTTCATCTTCCGAAAAGTTTCGTAGTTTCTCACGATAAATAACAACATCATGGTATTTCACAGACAGATTCGTGCTATGGATTTCCTGACATCGAGCACAGAAATCTCGTGAACAAAAAGCACAAGAGAACTGTGTGTCATTTTCGATTTTTAATAAAACCTTTTAACTCACAAACTATTCTCTATACAAGTTTAATTGAATTTAGATATGTCTATCCCTCTTTCAATGCTGAAACGTTCTAGACAAAAACCTATAAACACATATTTCAACTCTGAAATACATGCCATTTTATGTGACTACACACTTACAATCCATTTCATTTAGGCAACTATCTCACTATGACCTTATCGTTTTAAGAAACATACATGTCTTATGGATTATGTAAATGCAAACAATTTCAAAATGTGAAATTAAAATAGTTAGTTATTAACTTTAGATATGCAATTTATTTTATATTGAGACCTATATGAATACTATTTTGTAATAATAGGTTTATATGAATGGATGAAGCAGTAACTCTTGAACTATTTTTTAAATTTCCTTAAATTAGACAACATGCTTCTAAACCAAGACATACATTAGTCATGTATGCATGATACAGTACGATAGAAACAACAAGGGATAGAGGCTCATTTATACTATAAATTAAAGGCGGCACTATATCGACCAAAATTGCATATGATTATAAAATTATCGTATTATATTAAGGTTTACATATATATTTTAATCGCCATTTACAATTGTATTTATCTGGACAAGTTACTACTTAATACCGTGTCCATTTAAATACGATAAAAATCTACCTACTCTCATTTGATAAATCTTCTCACAAACAATTCAAAATGCAGTATACTCCATTAATTGGGAGCACTGAAATTGTATCCTCCTGAATTATTTAAAACGTCTATATATATACAAATTTTCCTGCTTAAGAAATAAAGAAAAAGGTATGAGTCATTCCTTTCTAGTGTCATATGCATGCTATCGATTTTTTTATCCTGCTACCCAATGCGGCCGTATCTCTTCACTGTTACTACGTCGTATTCAATACAAACGATTTGGACGTTCTTCTCTAAATTGAAGACTGTACTGCCTTTCTTCTCTAATGCACTGAATTTTCATCAAATAGACTCATATTTAATTGATTATTTACTTTTCAGGCCGTTACATGATTGTTCAATTTGAGAGAAATTTTTGCGTCCGCAAACTGTTTACTCACAATTACTTTATCGTGTGTTCAGTGTGCGTTTATGGTGCATCATCAAACGTTTGTCATTCACAATTTCGTATTCTCTTCTCTGCAGTTCAGTTCACATATTCACTCAAAACCATTTCAAACATATGGTAAATAACATTGAAATATACATATAAATTACGTCAGAGGTACAAAAGTATAAACATATATAATTATAAGTTGCAAAAAGTTATACAAGTTGAAACTCATGGAGGACAGACTACCTCGTCTATCTTTGTTATAAACATACACCATTTTCTCAACAATTTCATGTTACATGTTGTCATAAGGTACGAACATTTTAGCACATTTGGTCTAGCTGAAATGTTTTTATCTATGAAATTGTTCCGGACTTGTGATATTGCATCACATTCTAAAATATAATGAAATCCATCGGCTACACGTGTTGTGTTACAGAAAGGACAACATCTTTCATTTAATCGGATACCTTCCCATCTTCCCAGTTCAACTGGTAGATGGTGATTTGAAGTACACAATTTTACAAGAATTTTTCTGAATTTCAGGGGTAAAATATCTAAATACTTCTTTTTTTTATAACCAAAATTGGCTCTAAGAATGTTATATGTAACTTCTTTTGGTGAAAGATTTATATCAGAATGCCAATTTTGAATAAATCTATCTTGTAATCTTTGTTTAACTGCCATTGAAACCCATTTTTGGTTGGTAAACGATATTTAAAACCTGACTATGCCAAACATTTCATTAACCACTTTAGTTAAAAATATGACGAATACAATTGCTAATTAGTACTTGTTGTATTTTCATAGCCCTGCACTCGCGATCACCGTTAACTAAGTGTTCAGCGTGGGCCTTCACACGCTGCGTTTTACGCCGCGTGAATGTCGTTTTTGTTAAATGCAAAAGCTTACCAATTAAACCTGATAATCGGACTGTGTCTCGGGTATTGTACTCCCGACTACGACGGTCGCTATTGTGATCATTTTAAAAGAAGTGAGTTATTGCATTTTCTCTTGCTATGAATTCTATAAAAAGAAGTTCATTATTGCATTTTGTTTCCGACGAATCTTAATTATGCATACAATTTTTATTTTTGCTTATTCTCATTTGTTTAAATTTTATTCTAGAAATTATTTTGAAATTGTTTTTCCTACGATGCATTTTTTCCTGGTGTCTTTTTTAAGCAAGATCTTTTTACTTCTCCAATGTCAATTTTCATTCAATTTCATTGTATTATAAAGTGAATTTTCACCTTTTCCTCAATAAAATCATCTTGAATGGGATATGTATAATAAAGTTAGCTATTATATTTTCTTTTGGTAAGTTTTCTTAAATGGGAATGCTGTAAAAAAATAAGAGTTAAATATAAGATTTTAATTCATTTCAGGTAAACTCCATTAAAATGTAAGACATTTAACTTAACTGTGAAACATCAGATATAAATGCATCAGTTATCTACATATTTTTCCACGGAGTTATTTTTATCATGACTGCCATGGATTTCAATCATAGTCTAATTTTCATGTTTGGAACAAGTCATGATTAGATGATTTATTGAATATGACCTTTGGTTCCAACCAGACACTTTGATCTGTGCTAAATATCACGAACATTTCCGAGTAAGTTGAATTTCGCCGACAGCATTCACAGTGTCCGAGGCTGCTGATATAAATTACATTTACAGAAGAGACGATTTATATAGAAATAATGAGTCCTTTTAATTGTCTATTATTTAAAGCAATGCCGGGGACAAAATAAATAAATAAATGGAAAGTGAGCACAACCTAACGTGAGTACAAGCGATACAGCAGCATTACTACGGCTCTCGTTATTTTCTTAATGATTTCTTAAGCCAATTTGAGTGTTGTTCTTGCGAAACTATCACGCAATTAGTCTAATATCAATTACAGCAACAACAAAAAAACGCCAATGATAAAAATGAGGCGCTGAAAATAACCAAATTTAGTGTTTCACGTGTCGTCATTGTAAGTTGATTTCCATTGCTGCTGTCTTATATTATCTGCGAAGCCATATCAGTTACAAAAAATGAAGAGATTTTTTGTTTCTTTTTCTTTAAGTATTTTATTATTATGCACCTTCCGCCTAAATCGTTGACATACGCTTCACACACTTATTCCATTTATTTTTTACAGTCAATATGGCGCTGCGTCGTCCGACTTTTCAAATGACATCAATTATTGATAAGCATCAAAGTGATATACAAGTTGATGGTAAAGTATTAGTTGGTATTATCATTCAAGTATGCTCCTGAACAAAGGTGAACCAAGTATTTGCAATGTGGGTAGTGATTTTGCAGAGACCTAGGCGAATTTAGCGCATCTTTTCAAGAACAGATAATAAGACATGGGGTAAGGAAGGGACTCGGTATTGTGCTTTCTTATGTAGAATGACATATTTCTTATAATATACATATAGCAGGAACATTCAGAAGTGAAGTTTTACCAAAAGAATAAAGTTAAAGAGATAATCTAGGCTTTTTCATTACATTAAATAAATTATCACTTTCAATTATATTTTTATATTTTATATCCCATTTACTACTTATCCGAATCCCAGTTGTTAAATAAAGTTAAACCAATTCTAGGTTACTGATTATAATATAATTGAATATATTAGATACTTTTATATCTATATATTGCCTCTTAGTAATTTTATTAATGTAATAGTTTAACGCTGAAAAAACCCATATTATCAAATACAATATTTTGAAAGTGTGTGAACTAAAAGTACCTAATAAAATTTAAGCTTGTATTTTGGTGTTCTTTGATCTGGAGAACTTGAGCTATAAAAAACGCACATGGCAGTCCTCAACCTATGATAAGTTGTATTCGAGTGATAAAGCTGTTGACGGGATGTAATCCCGCCATTATAGCGACGGAGAGTGTACAATTACAAGTCCAGATGAAAGTATTACGTGGTGGGTGAGTCTGCAGAAACAGTACAGGATTAGCTTCATTAACCTGTATTTCAGGACGGATAATTCTACAGCACGTACGTAACGTAGAATATATGTTCACATAAAAAACCGATTGAAACATAAGAAGGATCAATAGTCAAGGAAATTTAAGACTGTACTGTAATATTTTAATATAAACTTTAAAAAGTAGACAATATAAGAAAGAATACTTTAGCAAAAGTAACGACATCTGGCTGAAAGTGCAAAATGGCCGTATCAATCGTGGGTATCTATAATTGTATATATATTGTATACAATTTTGATTAATGTTTTATTTGACAAACAGTTTATAATTTGGCATTTAACTTTTATATGTTCTTTGAAGATAATTTTTTTTATTTTAAACATTCAGTTTTCAGGAGTAGGTTTGCGCCATATTACCTCGGGTTTGCAGTGTACATTTCGAACACGTCCGACAAAGATGACGGTATATTGTGTTATAAAGACCCTGGGTTTATTAAATATACTTTACTGGATCACTTGACCATAAAATGTGAACACAGTGGGAAATACGTCATCTACTACAATGAACGTCGGCCTGGGGTCTATTACGGGCCTGATTATCGTCACAAAGCTTTTGGGGATTTGTGTGAAGTGGAGGTTTATGGTATTGCGTATTAGAATCACCCGCCATACTTTTGATAAATAGCTCGTTGCATATATATATTCTAATAGCGTCGCATTATAAACATAGAGAACATGTTATAATGACAACTGATAATATACACCACATACATGTACATAAACAATCATAATTTTGTCTGAAAGACAATTAAAAAAAAAAACTTTTGTAGGCCTACTCCTTGAATATTCCACTAATAACAAGTGCACGTGTACTCAATTTAAATCGTGTTTTGTTTTAAACTAAGGATGTCCAAGTCCTGTGGCGGATCTAGCGGAATGTTCAAAGCCCTGCCCTTCTAACTGTGAGACGTGTTATCCCAGGACAGGTTTTTGTATAAAATGTAAACCCGGATTCGAAGGTTCGGCATGTGAAGTAGGTCACTACATAAGCGTTCAGTTTTTTTAACGCAATATGCAGGCACGTAGCATCAGGGGGGGGCCAGGGGGGGCCCTGCCCCCCCACTTTTTCTCGCAGCAACACATTTTTTAAAATTTACATATAAAAAATTGAATTATCATAGAGTTGGCCCCCCCACTTTTTTAGGAGTATGTAAAAAATTGATATGAAAATAAGGAAATAAGGAATGAAATTGAAGTTATATACTATCCCAGCCCCCCCCCCCCCCCCCCCCCCCCCCCCCCCCACGGATTAGGATTTTGAAGATTTTGGAAAAGTTAAAATTTCCTTTTTTTTTTTTTTTTTTTTGCTTGTCAAGATTTTTTGGATGAGTCTGGCCCCCCCACTTTCAAAAACGATGCTACGTGCCTGGTATGAGCTCGTAGGTTTGTGATATTTTGAATATTTAAAAGTATTTTATTGTCTTTTTTAACTCTTAATGAAATAGTATTATGTGTGTTATCCTGTCTTCTTAAGCATGCATACATTTTACTCAATTTTAGTGTGTGATGCAATAAAAAAAGCTGTAATAACCACTGACGGTTTTTATAATGGTTCTTTCAACGAGATGTTTACTTCCAATGGACAGACATTTCTATCCACGCACAGTGGCTACGCACGTTTTTAGCTCACCTTGAGCTGAAAGCTCAAATGAGCTATTCTGATCACATTTTGTCTGTCGTCCGTCTGTCCGTCCGTCTGTCCGTCCGTCTGTCTGTAAACTTTTCACATTTTCAACATCTTCTCAAGAACTACTTGGCCAATTTCAACCAAACTTGGCACAAATCATCCTTAGGCAAAGGGGATTCAAAGTTGTGAAAATTAAGGGCCACACCCGTTTTCAAGGGGAGATAATTAGAAATTAATGAAAAATTTCGAGAAATTTTCAAAAATCTCCTTCTCAAGAACCAGAAAGCCAGGAAAGCTGAAACTTGTGTGGAAGCATCCTCAGGTAGTGTAAATTCAAAGTTGTGAAATTCATGACCCCCGGGGGTAGGGTGGGGCCACAATGGGGGTCGAAGTTTTACATAGGAATATATAGAGTAAATCTTTAAAAATCTTCTTCTCAGAAACTAAACAGCCAGGAAAGCTGAAACTTGTGTGGAAGCATCCTCAGGTAGTGTAGATTCAAAGTTGTGAAATTCATGACCCCCGGGGGTAGGGTGGGGCCACAATGGGGGGTCGAAGTTTTACATAGGAATATATAGAGTAAATCTTTAAAAATCTTCTTCTCAGAAACTAATCAGCCAGGAAAGCTGAAACTTGTGTGGAAGTATCCTCAGGTAGTGTAGATTCAAAGTTGTGAAAATCATGACCCCCGGGGGTAGGGTGGGGCCACAATGGGGGGTCGAAATTTTACATAGGAATATATAGAGTAAATCTTTAAAAATCTTCTTCTCAGAAACTAATCAGCCAGGAAAGCTGAAACTTGTGTGGAAGTATCCTCAGGTAGTGTAGATTCAAAGTTGTGAAAATCATGACCCCCGGGGGTAGGGTGGGGCCACAATGGGGGTGTCGAAGTTTTACATAGGAATATATAGAATAAATCTTTAAAAATCTTCTTCTCAGAAACAAATCAGCCAGGAAAGCTGAAACTTGTGTGGAAGCATCCTCAGGTAGTGTAGATTCAAAGTTGTGAAAATCATAACCCCTGGGGTTAGGTTGGGGCCACAATGGGGGGTCGAAGTTTTACATAGGAATATATCGAGTAAATCTTTAAAAATCTTCTTCTCAGAAACTAATCAGCCAGGAAAGCTGAAACTTGTGTGGAAGCATCCTCAGGTAGTGTAAATTCAAAGTTGTGAAAATCATGACCCCCAGGGGTAGGGTGGGGCCACAATGGGGGGTCGAAGTTTTACATAGGAATATATAGAATAAATCTTTAAAAATCTTCTTCTCAGAAACTAATCAGCCAGGAAAGCTGAAACTTGTGTGGAAGCATCCTCAGGTAGTGTAGATTCAAAGTTGTGAAAATCATAACCCCTGGGGTTAGGTTGGGCCCACAATGGGGGGTCAAAGTTTTACATAGGAATATATAGAGTAAATCTTTAAAAATTTTCTTCTCAGCAACAAATCAGCCAGGAATGCTGAAACTTGTGTGGAAGTATCCTCAGGTAGTGTAGATTCAAAGTTGTGAAAATCATGACCCCGGGGGGTAGGGTGGGGCCACAATGGGGGTGTCGAAGTTTTACATAGGAATATATAGAATAAATATTTAAAAATCTTCTTCTCAGAAACTAATCAGCCAGGAAAGCTGAAACTTGTGTGGAAGCATCCCCAGGTAGTGTAGATTCAAAGTTGTGAAAATCATAACCCCTGGGGTTAGGTTGGGGCCACAATGGGGGGTCGAAGTTTTACATAGGAATATATAGAGTAAATCTTTAAAAATCTTCTTCTCAGAAACTAATCAGCCAGGAAAGCTGAAACTTGTGTGGAAGCATCCTCAGGTAGTGTAGATTCAAAGTTGTGAAAATCATGACCCCCAGGGGTAGGGTGGGGCCACAATGGGGGTCGAAGTTTTACATAGGAATATATAGAATAAATCTTTAAAAATCTTCTTCTCAGAAACTAATCAGCCAGGAAAGCTGAAACTTGTGTGGAAGCATCCTCAGGTAGTGTAGATTCAAAGTTGTGAAAATCATAACCCCTGGGGTTAGGTTGGGCCCACAATGGGGGGTCAAAGTTTTACATAGGAATATATAGAGTAAATCTTTAAAAATCTTCTTCGTACGGTATTTGACTGTTGGGAAGAACTCGGTCAAGATATTTCCATTGCTTTATACGGCCGTTGACAGATTCTACAATCCAACGTATCTTCGTAATTAGTCAAGTGGTGTTGCTTTCCTCTACTGGGAGTTAGGATTCACCCTTTTTTACAATGGAAGGCATTTCTGTTCTGACGCCAATTTCGTGCAGCAGTTCGACCGAGTCTCTGAAACCGCGGTCAACGATAATGACATCATTTTCACAAACCCAATGTTTTAATTATTCAATGTCATTCTGAATTATGTGTTTCATGATTTTGGCATCATTGTTTTTCCCGTCACTGTAATAGGGGCCAATCACACTAAGAATGTATCCACTGGTAGAAACAAACACCATTGGTTTTACCAATGGTCTGTGTTTATGCAAACTGTAGCTCTTGCGTTGAAATTTAAACTGCTGACTTTTTGTATGTAAATATAAGTACCATCGGCTACAAAAATTGCTGGATGCATGCCCTGACCGAATAGAGATTGCTCTAATGGGCGAGTAGGTGACGATATGACTTCTTCTCTGCTGATGTGCTGGAAACCCAAGTGTGATGGCACAAAATGTTGCGAAAGATATTTTCGAGCTGATGCAATGGCACGTCGTACAGAGTCCCTACCTAAGTTAGATAATGTTGACAACATTTTATTTGGCATGCCTGTTCTCAGTTTGGTAAGGAATATGCCTAAACATATGCGAACACTGCGTGTACTCGATTCACGGAGTTGTCCTTGAACTTCCAAACAAAGGTCATCTAAGTTCCTCCCTGATATGCCCGTCAGAGTTAAGATGTCAGAATCTGATAAAGACTTGTCGTTGTCAAAATCGATTCGCTTTTCGTTCCCATTTATTGTAATATCTCGAATTTCTGTAATTAGGCTCATTAGATCTGAATGATTAAACATGGATGTACATCTAGATTGAGAGATCTGTTGTGTTGCTTAAGTATTGAAGACATTGTTGGACAAATGTTCAGGGCAGCATTTAGCTCCAACAGGCAATATCAGAAATTTGTCCAAAAACAGATTATGTCTGGCATTTGTTGGCACAACGACGAGTTTCGGGCCACAACGTTTGCACACAGCACACTGGGAACGGCTACCTCCCACTGATGGTATGGGTAGTGTTATACGTGGTGGTGATCGAGGAGTCGTCTTTGCTTGCTTGGTTGATGGAACGTATTCAGTTTCATTATTAGGATCAAGGTTCTGTTTATAAAACTTCTTGGAATTACCAATAGCTGCATTCATTTCTTGGGAACAACGGATTCTGGATTTGTTACATATTGACGCTTCCTGGATTAAATATTTTGGAATGTTCTATAAAGAATCTTTGGTGTAGGAATTTCCGTGGTTGCTTATTTTTTGGTCCAACCAATGGTCGTCTGTCTCTTACTTTTGGTTAAGATGAACACAGGACGCACGAGTAATATCTATTTGAAGACATGCTGAACAGCGTTTTATAAATATATGTGAAGTATAAATATCTTTTGTATGCAAGTAATAATTATTTGGTTTCTTAAAATTACATTACTTTAAACTTATACATGACAATATACCGTGTTGCTTTTATTTATTTGAATGAGGTTAAATTTGTTAACACCTATGTTATTTTGATGAAAAAAAAATTTGTAGTGCGCGGATGCTGGTATTCGAACTTCTGATAATCTAGTCGCAGTGCATGAAGTGCACGGATTTTTTTTTTTTTATCTTTTATTGATATTCAACATACTACACACTGTACATATCAATTCTTAAAAACAACAATGTCTAATAAACAAATGAATTTATACAAAAGGACAAGTATTAAAAATTGAATATCAACCCACCCTCTGTTTCTTTAACTAGAGGATTTTTGTTCAAAAATAATTTGGAGAAAATATTTCTTCTGTTTTCCTTGATACACAATTGGTAATGATTATATGAAATAAATTGTCTTAACATGTACTTTTGATAAACAGTTGTCGTTGTTTGTATATATTTAATCTACATATAGATAAAAAGAAATTAACAAAAAGTGTATTTACATTTGTTATACCCGTTGACAATGATGAGAAAAACATCTCATCAAATTTTAAAGTATTGAAAATATTTACATCTACATCTTTGAATACTTTTTCTAAATGATACACAAATAATTTGTTTATTATTTCATATAGTTCATTACAGCCAATAAATAAATGTATAATATCTTCATTTTGTAATGAGCAAAGTTGACAACAAATTGATTCTGTTTTGCCGATTTTAAATAATTTTTCATAGGCCACGCTGACAATGTTTACCGAAGGTAAAATTTATTACAAATACAACAGACATGATCCACACTTTTGCAGATTGGAGCATACGACAGATTATATTTGAATAAAATGTGTTATTTTAATAAAAGAATGATTAAATTTTTTTATACATGATTTTTACGGAAGTAATTCTCATTTAAAAAAAAATTGGACTGCGGTGTTAAGATAACGAGTGATGCAGCACGCCAGCATGCAGCAGTGGTTTTTTTTTTCACTGATCAACAAAGAATAAAAATGACCGCTGACCATTGATTCTAGACCCTAATTCTCTTTATTCTAAACTATATCGTTAATATTAAACATATTTAATGACTCTCAATCTTCAAACAAATAAGCGTTGGTAAATAAATCACCCGCTGGCTGCTTGTCTGCGAATCATGTATCTGCTTCACACTACATATGTATTTTACATAAATAATTGTGTTATAATTCATCATCGATTTGGATTTGATAAACATTGTAACAAACCTGGATGCTGTTCAGCGTTCTTGTGTTAAAATGTCGTATCTAAGACATGCTGTTTCATCGACTGTTGATCCTTTGTTGGGATTTATCTAATATAAGGACGCGCTAGAGCAAAATGTCGGCGATGTACAGGTCGTTGCTAAAATATGTCCGATGAAGGATATTCCTCACGTGTATTGTAAATAGTGCTGTATACATTAATTATATTTTGTATTGGAATGAAATTTTACTTGAGAACTCAGAATTTTGTTTTATAATGCCTGTTAAAATGTTAATAAGATACACTTTAACCAGAACTTTATTCTTAGAGAATATCAGAATACGTTATAAAGTATATTGTGGGACAGTATTTATGAGCAATTAAACATTTACTGGTACTGTACAAGTATAATCATCTTCACATATTCTTGGATTTTAAAACAACTTTGACTATTTCTTTAGTAGTAAATAAATGACGCAGTTTTCATAACCACGGAAGCAAAATAAGAAATGTTCTCTCTTAATTTTAATCAATTTTTTTCCTAAATTGATATGCGGTTTTTTAAAATTTGAACCCATCCACAAGCGTGTGCCCAAAAGATATTTAGCTATAATAAATATGAAGTTATAAGGAATCATATATTTAAAGGAGATTTTGGCACATGACTGTGGAGTGTAGGAATTTTTCGAAAAATGATTATAAAATATTAATTTTCTTGCCATTTTTACTAAACATGACGTTTCCATGACGATAAAATGACGTCATAGGACCTGCAGGTTTTCTTAATTTTCATATTTTCTTGAAGCATGCATTCAGTTGATTTTTTAATGATATTATGAGCAGTGCAGTGCAATTATTTATTATTTTAATCAGCAACTGTGGTCATTTTAAGCCCTTTTGCCATTTCTTCTGTCATCTTTTTTTCTTTTTGCTTGTTCTTTGTAATGCAATTTTATAAACCCATTATCTTTATAACTTAATCGTTAATTGAAGCTTTCCAGATTACGTACATTCCCGAGTTCTGTTTTGTTATACATCTCGCAGAATACACAACCACGTATATTGCATGAGATGGTTTGGCGTAAATTTTAGGCTATGTTGTTAGGCTATGTTTTTGTAGCTATGATATACACAAACAAAAATGCTACACAGACAATACTTAATCAAAATCTGTAATACCTTATTGCAATTATCAACACACAATCAACCATTAAACTGTTATTGTGTTAAATATAACCAGAAATTAAAACCACATTTGGTTCTTGTTTTGAAAAATAACTGTCTCCTCATTGGTCACTAATAATTAGAGACCTTACTTATTAAAATAGATTTTCATTCATTTTATTACTAACAAACAAAAGTCCACTGATACAATATATGAAAGTATTTGCTTAGTGCTCAATGTAAAAGCAGATGTATGAAAAATAAAAACGAAAACAAATATATTTAAGTCTTTATTTAAAAATATTTATCAATGATACCATTTCTTATCAATCATTGGAATAAAGTACAGGGTTTTTTTTGCAAATATTCTGACATATTTGTTTTATTGAATATTTGGATTAAATTTCTCGAGTATATAAATTCAATCATTGCAACTTAATTTCACTAACATGGACATGGTTTTTCTTTGTCACTTTAATTTTTATATTAACCATCAAAGGTTAAATTGTCAAGGTCAAATCTGAATGAACAATTGATAGCACGTTCAGCTGTTAGTGGTTTTTTGTTTTCATCCCTTTGATTGACATCAACGTCCGCCTTCATCAACTCTTTGATCACATCCCAATTATCTCCATCACACGCAGCTGTCAGTGGTGCTTTGTTTCCGTCGCCTTGGTTGACATCAGCACCCGCTTTTATCAGCATTTTGACTATGTCCAAATCTCCTAACTCACATGCTGATGTTAGTGGTGTTTTGCTTCCATCACTTTGGTTGACATCAACCCCACTATTTATCAAAAATAAGACCACAAGCAAATGTCCTTGTTCACATGCCGCTGTTAATGGTGTTTTATTTCCGTCGCTTTGATTAAAATCCGCCCCAGCACCAATCAACTCTGCGACCACAAAGGCATGGCCTCTTTCACATGCCATTGTTAGTGGCGTTTTGTTATTAACGCAGGAATTGACATCAGTATCGGGATTTATTAACTTTTTAATCACCAAAGAAACATTTTCTTGACATGCAGCTGCTAGAGGTGTTTTATATCCATCGCTTTGATTGACATTAGCCCCCGCAATTACCAACGCTTCGATCACACGTATATGTCTTCCCTCACATGCAGCTGTTAAGGGTGATTTGTTGCAATCTTTTTGATTGACATCAGCCCCCTCTTTTATTAACTCTTCGACTATATCGATATGTCCACGATAGCTTGCAAATATCAGAGGTGTCCCATTTCCGTTGCTAAGATTGACATCAGCCCCTGCTTTTATCAACTCTTTCAAAATGTTTAAATGTCCCATATAACTTGTAGTTGATAGCGGAGTTTCGTTTCTATGTATCTGATTGACGTCAACTTGACATTCAATTAATTCTTTAACTACACCCATATGTCCAAAAAAGCATGCACCCATTAAAGCGTTTCCAACATTGGAAATTTCATAGCCGTCAAACTTTGCTTTCTTAAATTCTTTGACTATATTCAAATGTCCTTCATAACAGGCAACTTGCAGAGGTGAAATAAATTCATTGCATATATTGACATCGGCACCCGCTTCTATCAGTTCATTAACTACGTGAATATGAGCTTTGTAGCAGGCAACTATAAGCGGTGTTTTATCTTCTTCCGTGATATTGACAGCAGCCCCACGTTTGATCATTTCTTTAACATCTTCTAAATGTCCACGAAAACACTCAACTATAAATGATCTTTCGTTTGTGTTATTCAGATCGACTTTTGACTCCATTTCGATTAACCTTTTGGTTATACTCAAATGGCTCCAATAACAGGGAAAGTTAAGTGTAGTTTTATCTTTATCATTTGGATCGATCTGAGCACCTGCTTTAATCAGCAATTTCAAAATATCAAAATAACCGCCATCACATGCAGCAATAAGCGGTGTTTTCCCTTCATGTTTTTTATTTACCTCAACCCCCGCTGATAACAGCTCTTTGACTATGCTAAAATGCCCCTTTTTACATGCAGCTAATAGTGGTGATTCAGAGTTCAAAGAAATATTGAGATCAACACCTGTTGTTATCAATTTTTCAACAATGCACAAATGATTTTCTTTGCAAGCATTTATTATGGGGGCGTTCAGATTGATATCAGCTCCTGCTTTTATCAGCTCTTCAACTATAAGTGCGTGTCCTTCCTGACATGCAGACTGTAATGGTGAAATTAAAACACTTTTTTTATTGACACTAGCACCCGATTTCAATAATTCTCTTACTGTGCTTTGCTGTCCATTTTCACACGCAGCTATTAAAGGTGTTTCAAAGTCAACGCACATATTGATATTAGCTCCAGCTTCTAACAGTGCCATGACAATATCTAGATATCCATATTTGCAAGCAATAATTAATGGATTTTTTTCAAAGTATACCATGCCTGAAGGCCAAACCCTGTTATTGAGAGCGTCTGTATTGACATGTTTGAGTAATATTTGCACAGTATCAAGATCGCCAGAATAACAACCGAGACAAAGCAGGCGACATTGCTCAACAAAAAATGGTTCATCATACGTGTCACAAATTATGTCACTATTTGAGTCACTATCTATAAAACTAGCTTCATCATCATCTTGGTCACTGCAACTACTGTTAACGTTATTATCAATGTTTGTCTGGTTTATAAATGAATAACTTTGGTGGTCTTCATTGTAGCGACTGAGAAACAGGTCAATAATGTTTCCATTTGTTTGAATCATTTGATCTAAAATATACTGAAGAATTTTATAATGTCCAAAAATAATAACCCATTGTATTCCCTTGAGACAGCTCATATAAGGATATAATCTGCCATGCCTACGTTCGATGATTGTATCATTTATAAGAAAATCATATTCAAACATGCCCAATCTTGTGTGTTTCTTTTCCTCATCACCATATTTTTTAGGTTCATAGTTCCATGTATCTACTTCAGAGGCGTTGTTTAGCTCAGATATAAGTAAAGTGTATAAATCATTATACGACTTCTTGTTCAATAATGCAATGAACTTTTGGAACACAGATGGAGTTTTCAAAGCTTCGTTACCGAACACGTCATAAAATTCGCCATTATATACGTCTTTGAACAGACGATCAGCTAGCATTGAATATTGGGGCTCATGCAGTTTTATACTTAAGTCGATGATAGTCTCACTTTCATGACTTGTTTGGATGCGTTTTTTATCTTCACTTTCTTTATCTTCTTCGCATTCTTCCTCTCTTTTCCTTTTTCTAGAGTTATCTTTATCTAGTTTGACATAACTAGCAATGTACTTACTACTCGCGTATTGCAAAATCAGTTCTGGATATTTACGACCAAAATGATATGCGATAATTTCAAACATGGAGTCGTGAATAAAAGTAAATTCATCGTCATTTTTCTTTGTGTAGGTTCCCTTCATTTCTGACAAGGCATTGATCAATTGAAAGTTATCTGTTGTAGATGGCACTTTACATGTTCTTAGAATGCTGCATTTCATCTCAGCAAACGAATTGTCTTCCATTGTCTCCTTAGCTGCATTATTGCCATTATCTAACATTTTTTCTGACAGTTTGTTTTTATTAGCCATAAGTAAAACTAACGAGACATACTGGTGCTTGTTATGTATTCTCAGTGAGTCCAATTCCTTCAGGATACATTCAATAGGTGATATGAAAAAAGAATTTCCATAAACTTTCAACTTCGGTTCGCTTGAAAAGAGTTTACATAAAAGAGGGAACATGCTTGAGGATGATGCCAAATTGTCCGAGGTCAAAAAATCTCTATCTAAAGAATATTTTTCAAGTAATTCTTGTTTGTCGTCATCGTTTAATGTGTTTTCTTTACTTTGTAAAAGAACCGTATTCTTTCCTTTAACCAGAACACAGTCGGATACCAATTCATTTCTAAAAACTGCCTCACGACACGTCACAAGGGTTTTCGTTTTTCGATTGATTGGATCTTTAAGTCTTTCGCTGTATTTATTAATCATATGAAGTTCGTGTTCGTTTACTCCAAAAACTCCAAGGACATCATCGATTACAAACACCTGTGGAATGTTTTGGTTACTATAATCTTCAATCTTGTTTATTTCCTTGATTGGAAAAATTTCATACCCTTCCTTTTGCAGTATTAGAGCAATATGACGGGCTGTTGCCGTTTTACCGGAGCCTGGAACACCGACAAACGTTACGTATGGTTGTGATCTGACTTGCTCTAGCATCACTGGGAAGTTGTGGGTTTCTAAAAACACTCTGTCATCCTCTTTCCACTTTGAAATATCCCTTTCATATAAAGCTGAAAAACAAAACCATGTGACTTGCTATTATTAATCAATGTACTGAAGTATTAAAAGCCGAGCTCTTTTGGTGTGTCTATGCTTATTGTGTAGTAAAGACTGAAAATCTCTCTCTCTCTCTCTCTCTCTCTCTCATTCTCTCTCTCTCTCTCTCTCTCTCTCTCTCTCTCTCTCTCTCTCTCTCTTATGGTTTTAATGTCGACAAAACGTCAGAGAGCGAGCGACCAAATTTTGTAAGCGGCTATAAACAAAAATATGTCTGTCTGTAGAAAAAAGTTCAAGAGTTGCTGACTTGAATTTTGCAACACGCGTTATATATTTGATCCCATTTCTTCCACGCGCAGCAAAGTAGTTCATAAAAATTCCTGCGCATTGTATGTGTCCAAAATGCATATTTTTGTTTTTAAAACACGTTATTGATAAGAAAACTAAAGAGGATTGACAAATTCTCTCGAAATTAAAAGAAAAACAAAATGCCAACACTTTTGACATAGCATGGCTCATTGTGTAACTATTTGGTTTATCGGAAGCTTTTACTTTGACGCTCTTTGTTTTTGTGTTTACTTTTAAAGTTGTGCTATTTATAGTAACATTGGCAATTTACCTGCCTACAGCCAGGACTTTCAGCGGAGCCCGGCTAGAAATCAAAGCTCAAATCGCAGTAATTTACACCGTAATTTAAATCTCAATTTAAAATACGTGTCTTTAAAGAAAACACTTTGGCAATTAAAAAAACTCATTTCCAAAAGGTGATGCTTGATACATCATATACAGCTATACGTTATGAAATTCTGATTTAAAAGTTGTTCCACGGGGGTGTTAAAGAAGCATATGGAAAAACTAGCGTCGTATTCTTACTGTTATACTCAAAATCGTGAGATCCATTAATCGTTTTGAATCAGATCAACTAAGGATCATCCTTTGAAAGAGATATCAATGCAATGAAATCAAATAGTACATTACTGCCACATCGGTGCATTTATTAACAGCAAATAAATAAATAGCTTACGTATATGCCTTAACCTAAAATGACACTACCCTGCGGTTTCCACAAAACAATAAACATATCAAGTGAATGCAAACCATCTCAGTTTTATCACAACTGCTGATTGAATCCTACCTTTTCTTTAATTAAAACGTTATATTAATCATCTTGTTTAAAAAAAACAAAAAGATTTCATATATATATATATATATATATATATATATATATATATATATATATATATATATATATATATATATATATATATATATTGGTTTGATACTGACTGACTACAAATAAGTGTTTTGTTTTTCCTGAGGACTATCAAATGACATACTTATTTTTTTCACAAAAACGCATGTACAAGATGCCTATAACTTTGTCCAAATTAACTCATTTAAACTTAAAATTACTAATTTCACATTTCATATACTCTTTAAAAATCTTCGCTTAACACATATTTACTATCAATGTTTTGTTTTGTTTTTGTTTCTTTTTTTGCTATTCAATTGTAATCGTTTTCTCCCTATTTGAGCAAATTGCGACGAGGCCGTTATGTTTTGTTCCAGACACAACAATGTGACGTCAATATTCATAGGGCAACTATCCTTATTTTACAAAATTGCAAGGGGCAGTTACTCCAGATTTTTAAAGAATTTATGGCATGTGGTTTCTGTATTTGAAAATATGAAATGTCGAAATGTGAAGGGGAAGCGTCGATCAATAATGGCCATATTGCCTAATATTAATTCTCAGTGAACTAACAAAGAGATATATGAGGAAATCACGTGCTATGTTTAAACCAACAAAAGTGTGACATTTCAGTCTGAGGGAAAGATAATATATATATAAGGTACATGCTACTAACATTGTATTTTTATGCTATGTTATTTGTTAAAATATGATTTCAAAAAATTTCAAAAACGAATATTGCATTTGTATTAGAGTAAAAAAATGGTTACCTTTTACATTCTCGGGAACACATCTTTTTTCAATTCTTTTTGTTCTCTCTGTTTATGAAAAAGAATTATAGTGAATACTTTGTGTATCTTTTTTTTAGAAACGAGCTTATATGTCTCTAGTTAGATGCAAAAGTATCATTTTAAGTATATTTTAGTAAAATAGCTACCTGAAATATCATGAATTTTTGTATCCAAATTCTGCAACTCTTTGATGTATTTAGATTCCTGTTCAGGATCCATAGAGCATTTTGTGATCTTAACAACTGCGTTCTGATAAATGGTTGATATGCGTAGGTACTTTTCCAAATCCTGAATAATGCTGGAAATTTCTAGAACTTTCTTATTGAAATCGGTGTCGGAAATTGATATATCTCTACAATGCCCGTACTTGTTTCTTATCAATCGAATTCTTTCAATGTTTGCTGACACACTCCTGTCACATAGGATTGGTTCATTTCCCCATTGTTTTGCATGAGGTGGAAGGTTGGATATATTCCGCAACAGAAAATAGAATAAAGTTATATCAAAGTCTGAGTAGTTTCCATTGAGTATGATCCTTTCTTGTTCTTTGGTAATTGGAGGTTGTTTTCGTTTAGGTAAATTAGCTAAATATGCCGTAAACATCTGTGACAGTGTTGACGGGGGAATCTCTTTCTTGAGAACATCACAGAGAACATCAGTACAAGGACCCAATATAATGCGGGCTACACGAGCAAGGTTGGTGGTTTCCCGCGTTGATGCATACTTCGAGTTAGCCATCATTTGTAAATCCCGGTACCATTTGTTCTGCAATTTAAAAGGATTTCTTTTTAAAAAGTATTAGGTCGTATCTTTTTTTAATTAGAAAAGTGCGCAGCATGTATAATGTTCCTCTTTTTTTCACAAATATGCATGTTTAGTTAGTAAATAGTTTAGGAGAATAATATATTTGACAAAAATAAAATCAAACTTATCGTTCTTTTCCATATAATATTACCAATACTTTCATAAATATAGTTTAGGGCCTTGGGAAGCATTATTTGCAGGACTTGAATTTTGATCTCTTTTTCACTTAATATTTTTACTCTCACAAATTCAAAATGGTAAGAGAGAATATGTTGTATAAAAAAATAATCAGCCTTAAATTGAAGAATAAAATAACATTCTATCAATGGTGTATTTTAATTGGTATAATATTTCTCATAGAAACGTTGAAGATTTACTAATTATATTATTTGGCAACAATTCTGGCAAATTTATAAACAGTGACACATATCTGGCTTAGTGAAGGTAGGTATCGTTTAAGTCTATTTGATATCCCTAAATAACATCCTATGTCTGTCCCATTTTAATATCATAATGACATTTTATTGTTTTTAATGCCGGTTTGCTAATTCTATCAGTCAACAATTATTAATTAACTTGTAAGTTAGACTTATATCGAATAGTTAGTCTTGATGAAAGATCTGATGTTTCTCTCACTGGCAACACAGGTATGCCGCAATTGTTGTTACCCATGTATTTAAAACTAATTCGCCATATTTCCCAAAGAAAAGTCATACTCTTCTTTGTCTTTTTATCTTTTTCCTTCGGTAACATTTTAACCGAAGTTTGTTTACTGATGGCATCAACGAAGCAGTAGATTCGATGATAGGATACAACCACTTGTTTTTTGAAGATATAAATTAAAATTTCTTGGTATGGATTCACAACAAAATTTAAATCATTATATATAATTTTATATATAGGAGTCGTTGACAACTCTTTAGATATGATTTTAACTATGTATCGAAAATGTATGGTTTATAAACAAACGTTCTGGAGATATTTTTTATTGTTAACAAGAATTTCATACAAAAACTATGAAATATTTTTATGCAAGAAAATTGAAAAGCTTGACCATGATTGTTTAAAATTATGCAATCATATTTTAACATAATAAGCTAATCTGTTTGATTTTCTTTAATTTAACAACAAAGGAAAGAATGTGTCGTATATTTACCCACCGATTTTAAATGTCTCTTCATTCTTTATGAAAAAACAACCGTTTTAATCCTTTGAAGCATTGTGTGATTTAAAAACAAATGTTTTATTTTACTAGGGATGTCTTTTTTGTTAAAGATTTGGCTTTAAATAATATTGTTGATTGATATCCTTTAAGAAAGTTTGCATGCAATTTCATTTCTGTTCTGAAAAAGAGCATTGATTTTACATGAACAATGGTTTATAAAACAGTTTATATATTTACGTGTTACTAAAGACTGCAGAGCTGTATATCAAAAACCACTGTGTATTTATCATGTCTTAGGTAGAAACTTGAATTCTTTAAACACCCTATAGATGTAGTCAAACAATGCAAATAAATATACAAGTTAGATCATTCTTTCATGTGTGACGTTAAATCAAGTCAGTATTTGATATAACGAAGTACTAGATCATTTCAAATACACTCTATACAATTTCATCAAAATCGAATATATTTGACTGAATTGCGACCTCTATTTTGAGACTAATGAATATGTTTTCCTACATGAACAATGTTTCCCTGTCACAGTTATCTTATAAAATTCTATTAAGATAAAGCTAATGAAAAGTACTTAAACTCAAAAGTCCAACAGAAATACAAACCAGAAGCAGTGCTAACACGGACCACTACAAAATCAAAGGCAGGATTAGGCGCTATGGAGAAGTTAGCATTTCCTGCTGACAGGTCACACCCATCGTGTGCATTAAGTCGTAATTCGGTCAAGACTATTAATCGTTATCAACACTATACCTACATAAACATGTTTTTGGGTAAAGCTGACACTTTAAATAAGGCAAAACAATTATTTTATGATTCAACAAGAAATTTACTTACCTTTTCACATTCAAAGCCTCTAGCGCACTATGTTACATTAAAAATATATTCACGTCGTGTTTATTTCTCTCGTTACCTGGCAAATACTATTTCGTGATCGTCCCATGATTTAAAAACCTTTCAGCATTTCCTTACGCTTGATTAAGCAGTGCAAAATATTTAAAAGGCCAATTTATGAAATGGTAGCGCTGCATTCATTTTATTAACAATGCGGCGTGTAACCCTCGGTCATATCAACCCGTTTCAAGTTCTTTACCTTAATGATTCAGAATTTTTTTTTCCAATTTGAAAATTAAATAAACAGCCGATGGGCTTCCGAGATATATTAAAGAAATGTATAGGTTTTTACTTTGTTGATTGTGCTCTCGGATTATTTCCTTAAATATTATATGGAAGAAAAATATCTGAACAAAATATGTTTTTATCACTATGAATATCTGACAAATGTTAAAAAATCCCAAGTTATTAATTACAAAGTGGGGCTAATTTGTAAATATTTAAATTTGAAAGTCAACAATGTTCTAAAACTTGTAAACCGTAGATTTTTTTAATGATGATTTGTTAAGAAAAATACTTGAAAGGCAGGTTTCTTATTGACTAGTTCCATCTAATGTATATCATTTGATTCTGGGTTTCATTTCATCGGACCTTGGGATCATCATACTCACTACAGGTATGTCGATGTAAGGGTGTATGGTAAACTTGGCGTTTCTCCAATTTTGTCGATTGACTAATCAAATTTCCTTTTTCCATTTTTGTTGAGCAGTCCCCATTAATTAATGTTAGACCATAATTAACATCTAATTATCTACGGACTCTTCCGGGGGGGGGGGGGGGTTCGATTACATAATTACATGTTTCAAGGTTTGTATTTTGACTATCAAAGACAAACTTTATCATCAGCGTTTTATTTTTCCATATTATGACATTTTCTCGGTTTTAACATTTACCTAGATTATGACATGCCCAATTGTGACAAAAAGCACACGGCGGGTGCCTCCGGTCAGCAGAGGATGCTCACTCCTCCTAGGCACCTGATCCTACCTCTATCATTTTGGAGGTCCGTGTTGCTCTGTTTTGAATTTGTATTTCGTATTATGGTTTTTTGAGAAGGTTGACGGTTTGTTATGTCATTTTTTTACATAATGATGTAAACATATCAGCATTTTCATTAACAGATGATCTGGATAAAATTGATACATGGGCTTCCACATGGTCTGTGCATTTCAACCCTAACAAAACTTGTAATAAAAACTGTTCAAGACGGTCAAGAAATAATCATCTTCCTGTTCATTTAGGTTTCAATGTTATTTATATTAATGAATCTAAAACACAATGTGATCTTTCAAATTGATGCTAGATGGTCATATATATATATATATATATATATATATATATATATATATATATATATATATATATATATATATATACGGAAAAGCTTGTTCAAGGTTAAAAATGCTGAAACATTAACTAGACAGGAGTGCATTAATTAAGATTTATTTTGCTTTTATTCGGCCGATCCTGGAGTATGGTAGTATTGTATGAGAAAATTTTTTACAAGAAAATTCAAATCTCTTATAAAATGGCCAGATAAAAGCAGGTAAAATAATTACAGTTTTTTTGGAAAAACTCATATCGGACTGCTCTGTATTCAAAGTTGGGATGCGAACCGTTATATAAGAGAAGGGAAGGATAAGAACTTTTAATATTCTACACGATTTTTATGATATAGCTCCTGTATTTAAACAAGATTTGATTCTGCCTTTCAAACCGCCACAGCAGAGATATAACCTTCGTAATATTGCTAACTTTAACTTCCTTATACCACAGTCAAGGACAGCTACATATTAAAACAGCTTCTTGCCATCCACTATTCAGTTAATATATAATGAACTATTGGAGACAAAATGTATCCTTTTCATCTTTCAAAAATTTAATTCAAATGTTACTGAAATATAAGTCGTAACTTTGATCCTTGAGGGGAGAACTAAAATAGGCATAGCCTGATGTCCAATTCTATTATGTATTTATTTGCATAATAAAATATTTGTTAAATTAAATTTCCATATATCGGCGTTTCCTCCAAAAAATGTAAAACATCAGAATATCAGTGGTTTTGTTGCAATGTCCCAGAAAAACTTCTTCAATTTCTAAGTGTTGGTATGATAACTAGCCTAAGGTCTAAATTAAACGTAACATTCAAATATTTCAAGTTTCGATAAATGTACTTTATTTGATGTCCACAAAAAATATATGAAGCATAAGTATAGCAAAAAGAGTAACATAGTACATAACAGTACAATAAAAACAACACATACATTGACTCCAAGGTCGTTTAGGTACATATGTACATGTACAATAATATAATCAATCATACTTCCTTTGTTAAGTTGCTACATGTATACACAGACCTAAATCTGTCTGCCAACAATTAAAATTCAATTTCGGAGTGATTCCTGAAAAATACTATTTTCCTTCCCTCTCTACAAAGTTTATAAATTGTGGAACATATGAGTTGAAAGTTGCTCAATCTTCGAAGATTTCGCAGTTCCCACTTACTGAGAACTACTAGTAATTGACATCCTGATTAAACTATGAAAAACAAACTTTTTTTATACAATTTTATCCATTGCATACACTTGAAACAATCAAATTTTAAATTAAACAATGAATTATTATAACCTTTACAAAACTTGTTCATAAAACTATAAAAGATTACCACATCATGTTTTGCTCAGCGGTTTTTGAGAAGTGGAAATTGTTCATTACGAAACGTTCGAAATTGAACAAAGAGAGATATGTTTTGTCACAAGGAAAACTCCAATTTTTTAAAAAACATTGAACAACTTCACATGCATCTTCGTTTAAAAAAAAACTTAGAACTCTGTATTTAACTTTATGAAAAAAACTACACAGCAATTTCAAAGAGCTTTTTTTTCGTAAATTTTAAGATGTGAATAAACTCATTTCAAATGCTTTGCAAAAATTTCAGGCAATTGATCTTCTTTATAGTTGTATACGAAGAATTTTTCTCCAACAGCTCCTGCGACCATCGGTGATAACCCTGCAAAACAAAACCGCTCGATAGTAAAAAAAAAACTACAAAATAATCGGAAGAATATATTATTATATTATATTATTCTTTTGTATGGTTATGAACAATTCGAATTTAAGAATGATAAATTAGCAAACATCATTCTATTCTGGAATGTTGTCTTTAGCGGGTAAATATAAATCTTAAAATCTTACTTTCTTCAGAATCAGAACGGAACAGACAAATAACATGTTTGTTGAGAGCAACCGCTCTTCCAATCTCGTATCCCACTCCTAAAGACTTCTGTGTTACTTCAGCAACAATGACTACCATGGGAAGAGAAAGAGAAACACTGATTTGTGATTTTATATAATTTGTTATGCAATGGCATTTTGTCAAATAGAAATACATCGATAAATACAAAATTAATCATTAAATTATACCGTTGTAATTATCATATACTAGTATTACAAATTTATGATAAAATATCCGTAATTGTTTAACGTGGCTAGCATATATGCAAATATCTGTTGTTATTTAGGGGGGTTATTTAACTCAATCAATATATATCACTTTGTAAAACTTCCTCTCGTTATTGCCTTGCATGGAAGATGATTCAAATATTATTAATCATATGACTTATTGAAAAATAAAGATTCAGCAAGCTCAGAGTTTAAGAACCTTAGAAGAATGGTCTCTCATTAATTTAGGTCTTTTTTCTCTTTTACAAATATTACCGTCACATTCATATAGCCAGTCCATGTCCCTATCATGTATAAAAACGTCAGTTAATCCCGCGTTGTCTTCATCTGCAAAAGTAAAACGAATCAATCCGCATTTGCCATATTTTATCCATATCGATTGTATACACTCAATAACTGTAAAAAATATTTTAAGTTTTATTTCACCGGCTTCAACTGTTGGGTTTGCCACATGTTCCGTCAAAACCTTGCCGTATGTCTTTAACTGCTCAACAATTCGTAGATACAAATCAGCATACTTTCTCCCTCCAGTGATTCTTCCGGCAAAGTAGATTGTATGTTTTTCAGTCATGGTATTCACTGTTATTGTCCCGCTATAAGAAATAGTTTTATTCAATGTTTCTTGATACATGTACCTTCTTTTTAAATTTAAATCTTTCCTTTTTAAAAGGTGCTATTGAAATAATCACCGAGTCACATTCGACAGATGATAAACGAATAATCATTTGTATTCAAATTATTACCCTGTTATTAGTTCTACTATAATATAAACAAGACCATTTTGGGAGTTGATTATTAATCAACTCTTCTATGCAGTTACTCTGGCAAACCGAAACTGAAACAGTGTTTGGACCTAAGCACAAATCATCACCGCTGACAAGACTTAATTCTTGAAAATAATCGATAGATTCGATGTAATGTATGCTGATGCATTTAAAATAATGAAACTTATTTAAGAATATCTTAAAAATAGTCAGATTTTTAAATAGAGCGAACAACTTAGATATTTTTGCAGTCGTATGTATATCTACGCCGGAGTTCACTATCTCGTTCAACCAACAGCTGTCTCCATAAATCACCGACAAGCAGAGAGTCAGTCTATATTTAAAGATCGTGTCATCAAGATATCACGACCTGGTATTGACAGAGAGTACCTCTTGCTTGTCGGAGATTAACGGAGACAGCCGAGCATCTGGTTGAACGAGACTAGAGCTCATTATTGCATGGATCCATACAATGTTTTTGAAATATTTCGATTACTGATTTATAGTTTGATGGAATCAATTCTATTTTTAAATTTTACACAACATGATTCATAATTTTTTTTTTCGAAATTATATTATAAAGTGTCCTTATTCAAATACAGACTATTAACTACTTGTCAAGCAAAATAACATATCGTTGATTATTAGAATAAACAACAATCGATAAAATCAACTCCCGTCAGTACTTCAGTACTTTGATTATTTGTATGCTTTTTTTATTTCTTTTTTTAAAACAATTATCATTACATTCCTTGACAATTAGTACAAATATGCACGTATTACGTTTAAATAATAATGTTCAAGTCAATCAACTTACAGTTAATGGCGTTCTTACTTGTAGGATGAAAATATTCTTCACTAAAACACAAGTATATCTAAATCCCAAAGTTCATGAAACTTTCAAAATTGAGAGCCAAGAGCATGTAAAACCCAAATAATGAAAATCGTAAGAACATGTTCAACTGAGTTCAAGGTGGTTTTCATGAAAAACAAATGTATCCGATTCCTTGATGGTTACCTTAGGATAACTTTGTATCGGTCATTGTTCGAAGATAGACAAAATTTCATTGGTTCGTGTACACAGCATTGTTAAAATGCAGCACGTCTTAAACAGTTGAAAGCTACCGACATCGATCGTTCTGGATGACTGCACACATTTTTTACCTTTCTCATAATACACCTTGTTTTTTTGTCTCATCGGTTACCATCGAGGTTTTTTTCCTCATGCCCTTATTTTTTAAAGATGAATCAAACATAATTACTCATTAGCTCGCTTGAATTCATTTGGTTGACAGGTAGAAAACTCAGGTAAATTGGTTGGTCTACTCTTTTAATCATAAAATTCTGAACAGGATTTACATTACCTCTGAATTTCTCTCAAAACTGTCCTATTATCATGACACTCGGAAAACACTTATCACTTAATCAGCAAATAGTTTTAAAATCCTACAACATGTTCTCAATACTACGAAAAATCAACCGAAAACATTTCCATCCGCGTTAATGCAACCTCTGAGTTTTACATGGTAAGACGATGCAATTTATGCATTTTTATTTCAAAAACAAAATTAACAGATATATAGACAATTTAATCAATTTTAATGAAGTTCTGTCGAATAATATTTACATTAATACATTCATTACTTACTACTTACGGGAACCGGTTGATGGTTTTATTAGTGGCTGTATTGACGACACCAAATCTCTTTTTTAACAATAGGTGAAAACATGCTCAGTACATTTAAATATGGTAAAAAAAAACTGTTGCTTAGAGATTGTTTATTTGACATTATCTAATGAATCATTCATTATGTAGATTATAATGTCTACGAGGGTCAATCAAAAAATACGAAGACTTTTGTCATAGCTATGTTACTTAACGCCATATCATTACTAAATTTGGTAGACACAATTTAACAATAATTTCAAACAATTTGCAAGAAAAAAAGTTAATGAATTCATTTACTTCTAAGAATTATTAAGAATCTAATCCTGCAAAAATGAGGTCACGGCGCACGGTCAAAATTTGTGTTATGTCAACAATAAACTATATAATGTTGAAAATAATATCTCTATAAATCGGGCTAAAAACCAAATAATATTGAAACCTCAATTTAAGTATTGTCATGGTATTCTATGTTCAAAATTATGACGGGATATATTGATTTTTCGAACAGATATTAGTAACTAAAGACAGATAGTCCTCTTTAGAATTGACTTAAAACATCAACGTCGCCGGACGTCACGGCGCAACGAGAAGTACTAACAAAACATATTTAACTCAGGAAAAGGACGATACAAGCTGTGAAAATGCTCAATGGTGCCAAAAATAAGTCAACAATTTTTTGCAAGTTTGTGTTTAACTGTAATAAATTTTGTAGAGGTGGTATTTTGAATATCAAACTGTCCGAAATAGAGTAGAATATCTGGAAATATTTGGTAAAAAAGTAAGTAAGTTATAATAAACGTCAACCGGCGTTAAGGGTTATCCTTACTGTAAACTAAGAGATACACGGTTAGAAAATGAAAACTGTGAAGAACTAACTTATGATTCTCGAACAAATGTGTGCAAATAAGATGTTAAGTGGTTCAGTGCCATTTTAAATTGTAAGGAGAAAGGCACAAGAGACTAAGCGTGATATAAAGATGGGTTTATCTATAAACTGTGCGTGTTTAATCTTGACGTCATGTTTTGAATGTTACCGTGCGCCGTGGTGACAAAACATGTTGTTTTTAAAAAGGGGTAACAAAAATACCGTTTCATCAAATGGACTAAAACTTCGCATATCAATAACATAAGTGTTGGTGCACAGATTAATCTGTTAAGTATGACTTTCATGAAAAATATATGATAGACAGCCACATTGTCTTCGTATTTTTTGATTGACCCTCGTACTTAAGACATATTTTAAAACATATCAAGATTTTGACTTTTTAGGAGCTAAATTATGCATCATAACATTGTAAATACAGACATCAGTCAAGGTGAGGGAATCGTTTCTGGGGCAGGAAAATGTTTTTTTCCGAAAGATACATGGATGAAAATAATTCCATTTCCCCGTGGTAGACACGAATAAGGAACTCTACAGAACAGTGCCCCTGTAGAATTATGATCGTGTAAAATAATGACCTGTAGAATAGTGACCCGTATACTTATGAACCTTAGAATAATGACCAGAGATTCGATACAAATTCACATCATAAACATTGAAATACCTCCCACTGAAGAAAGACCCCTCTTGTGTGGGTTTTTTTTTTCGTTGAGTATCTTTTTTGGAGCCTGATCTCTATTGCTCCGATATGAAAATGGACAGGAATCATATTGAACTCTTTTAACAAACCTTATATATAATTTTCGTTAAAAAATTATAAACTTTTAAAAAAAGATTTAGAGATGACATTTTAATAATCATGACCTTATAAACTAGTACCAGGTATTCAATTATAATACTAAAGTAATATTTTCTTTATATCGATTTATGCCGTTACCATTTTATAGCCAAGATCTTGTAGTACAATATTTAGTCAAATCATTAAATATGCAATGATTAACGATATGATACCATATGTTATTATATTATGCATATACATTTAATATGTCATCAATTTAATTAATATGGTTTTACACATATCATGATAAATTATAGGCCTATATCACAGTTTAAGAGGCGTAGGTGGTCAAAAAATTAACCACCCTATCTACCTTACCTTTTCTTACAAATAAAGATTAAGGCTATAAATTTGTATTTTTGTAAAAAATATGTTAAGAAATATTATCTTTTAAACTCTAATATTTTCTAATGTATCTATATAGAGACTTTCTTCTTAAGGAGATCTAAAATGGTATCAAATGGTTCCGGTCATCGATGCTTATCAAATAATGATTTTTAAATCTGTCTACTTACAGTTGGTGCCTGGTTGATAGTAGAATAAGCATTAATCAAATAGGCATGAAATAAACATTTATAAGTGTATGGCACAGGTTTCTTGAAGACTTGCCAAAAAAACTCCACGTGAGAATCGTGTGTTGGGAGTTATACAGCCATAACCAAGTAAATACAAGGATTATTTTTTACCAGATGCATCCGGTGTTATGCTGTTTACCTCTTAAGGAGATCTACATACCTGCTCTTTTATAGCAACAACGACAAAAGGTGATAACATTTAATTGTAGGGTAATTTCTTTCTTAAAAAACAAACACCTTCCATATTACATTTGCGTTTCTTACATCTGTGTTCACTTACATTTATGATCTGAATAAAGTATCATATTATGTTTAACACAGGTGGTTGGACCATAAGGCGAAGTAGAGAACATAAACATTTTGTCATACCTGAATGCATACTAACAATAATCCTTTTTTTTGCTAGATATATCTTAAAGAGGAATTACTTGTCCTGTAACAAGGACAATTTTCCAATGACTTCGTCAGCGAATATTTGCGTTACCTTTTGAACATGGTCCAACGCCTTTTTACATGTACAGACGCCCACGCATGAATTAAAAAAAACAGGAGGTAAACATGCACTTTAAACAAGATCTATTTTTAATTGTGCATTGTTTTCTTTATGGTTTATTCTGTATAATCAATAAAGAGTACTGCTGACTTTGAAGGCATAACTAAAACGGCATACTTTGATTATTCCCAGTAAACGGTCGTTTAAGACTTCTTCTAAAAAAAAAATTCAAGTAGAGTAATTTTTAAGTAATATTTGAAAATCGACACCTTCTTAGCTAAACAAAAAACTCGAGTCAGCTTTTCAATCATATTTTGTGTCACAAAATTGGTAAACAAGCATCCTTACGCTTTAAAAAGGTTTCAAATTAATACAACTTCTTCTCCAATGAATTCAGCTTGAAGAGTTCGACCAAAGTTGGTGTCTGGTTAACTTACTTTTCACAGTTTTCTGCTGCAGTTGGATACGATTCTGGCAACCAAAATAGTTTAAAGCAATATTTACTGCCTCCATATCTTGCTTCTGTAAATTCGTTGGGACACCATTTTAATAATACTCGAAAATGATGAAAAAAGACAAAGTGACAAAGGTTTTGGAACAAATAATATCATTTACTTGAAGAAATACCTTTTATGAATACTGTTTATTTCTTAAAAGGTAAACTGTTTTTTTTTCATTTTATTCTTTTTATTTATTTATTGTTTTTGTCCATCCATTTAATCTGTGAAGCAAATTAAAATTCATTTGTACCATCATATTTTAAAAATACGTAACAACGTGTCATACCTGTAAAATACAGATAGATTGATATATAATACATCATGAAACAAAATTTAAACATCCTACAAAATCCCTTAAAAGGTTTGCGATCCTCGCACATATATCATCAACTTTGTTGATCACAAGAAACACATGTATACTCTGTACAAATGACACTTTTTCAGTGAAGAGATTTTATCAATTTCATTTATCAAGAACACACTCTTAAGAAAAACGACATCAATGTTATAAAAGTTTGAACATATTTAACAAGTTTTAATTTCATTTACTTACTTTTAAGTAATTGGGAAGAAAAGCGTGTAGAAAAAATAACTTTGAGAAAAAAATTGTTTTAAAAACAGATAAACTGTTCTCTAATTTCTAGCAGTTGCTTAGTACATTTCTCACAGCGTAGTTTTTATTACCGTTTCACGACCGCCATTTTGACAGTTTTTCCAAGAATTTAGCTAACAATTTTGAAATGAAAACTGTGACATTTACAAAAGGTAACCTGTATATATTATTAAAGCTCAGATATCAAGGGTTCATACTATGTTCTGTGTCACAACCTTATGGTAACCATGGCAACACAATATAGTCACGAACACAACATTTGATGTATTTTGATTGTTTTTGTCATTATTAAAAACGAATATTAAATACTTTCTAAAATACAATTAATCAAATATTCATGCAATTAGCCAAGCTATGTGCCCCAACAATTTAGTTATAGTATTTTTTTAACCTTTGAATCTACCAATTTAGTATCTCAATGCTTTACCTTTTTAGCTCACCTGAACTGAAAGCTCAAGTGAGCTTTTCTGATCACGTTTAGTCCGGTGTCCATCTGTCCGTCTGTATGTCTGTCTGTACACATTTTACATGTTCGACTTCTTCTCCAGACCCACCGGGCCAATTTCAACCAAACTTAGCACAAAGCATCCTTGGGTGAAGGGAATTTACGTTTGTTAAAATGAAGGGGAGATGATTAAAAATCATTAAATATTTTTTGATATTTTTTAAAAATCTTCTCAAAAACATTTGGCCAAAAAAGCTGTAACTTGTGTAGAACAGAAGCATCCAGAGTTGGTGTAGATTCAAGTTTGTTCAAATTATCCCCGGAGGTAGGGTGGGGCCACAATGAGGGTTCAAATTTTTACATAGGAAAATAAAGAGCAAATCTTAGTAGGTTTAATCGGGTGACAGTTTTATCATGTTAGGTGCCTAAAAAATCTGCAATTTTAACCTGATTGAAAAGAGAATGGTTTGCATATATTTGTATAAGCGCAATAAATTTTATTTTCTTAAATATATTTTTTTAAAAAAGAGATGAGTGGAATGAAATGCTAATAACATGTTATTAAATTGAATTTAAGTTGTTATGATAATCGCATGTAGTATTAAAGTGTCAACTATTGTAGATTCCTTATTTTACACGAGTACTAAATTTCGCGACTCAACTGTTTTGCATCAAATCGCGAGAATATGAGATCGCGAACGCCGAATTTTTTAATCATAGTCTAATTTAATTATCAGAAAACTAAAAGCGACATTTTAAAACAAGCTAGATCTCTAATACGCAATTTGACGTCGATATTATTTCCTAGCGTCTATTTAAAAATCGACAGTAAACGGTCTACAATTAACTATGTTTGGAAGCACAATGGTACATACACGAAAACCAATACTTTAGAAGAATAATGTTACATTCGTGACCGCCAATACCATTGATCACATACTGAAATTCATTTGATTTCTCTGTTGTAGCTGGCATTTCGCTGGCAAAATCAGTTTGTTATTAGAAAAAGTAGCTAAGTTGCGAAATTCATAAAATTCTTATCTTTTTCTACATGCATGCCCTCATTTCTAAAGAGATAACAAATTTGACATTTTAACGCGTTCCTTATAATCACTACGGTTCTTTTCCTATCCATATTCAATGATGTTAATGCTCTTCAATTGGTTTCTCTTTTCAGTCCCTCTCTTGTGTTTGGCGTTCATTCCTGACAACACAGAAAAACTTACGTCTGTGATCGGTGAATTGACAGAGAGAATCGCCGATTTGGAGGTGAGATTGTCTACACAAGAACATATTAACATAAATCTGGAGTCACGGCTAAAAGTGCAGGAGAAAAAGAATCGAGAACACGAAGACCTCATTAATGCATTATCTGCTCGAACGTGCACAACCTCAAAACAGTCTGCTTTCAAAAGACAACAAGACGAAATGCTGCACAAAAACAGTTTTAACAGTAAGTCAAGTTTCGACAGGAAAAACACTGAATCTTCCGTTGCAATAACTTCTAAAAGGTCAACAGTTTCCAAAATGGGTGTAAACGAGCAAGTTATTAAACGTCGACATGGCATACATGATGCAAACAGCTTAATTAAAGATGTTCAAAACATTGACCGCGGTAAGGACAAGAAAGTAACGCTAGCATGTAAAAGAGGGGAAAAGTTGAAATGTTCTGTAGCTTCCATTATATAAATAGTGTTTGTTTGACAGGCCAATGCTTTTCGAGCGGTGTCAATTTCAACTGTTATCCTCCTAAACAGGCCCTTTTTATTTTATTATAATGAATGTGATTTCTACGGCTAACCGTACGCGCAAAATTTATGCGCATGTAACAATTCGTTGTTTTACCCGTTGCCAAGTGTGTTGATAACGCTAAGGGTAATAGAACGGATTATCAACTGCGTATTAACCAATCAAATTTCAAAAGTTAACAGAAAAGTATAATAATGAGCACTGGGATTGTATTGGTTTGTTTTTGTTGTTTTTTTGTTTTGTTGGAAATGGGGTTTTGAATCATAAAGAAGGCTGTTTTGATTGTAACTTTGTTTTTGATGTTTTCAGAAAGTAATAATTCGTCACATTAAAAGAATCATTTTTCTTGTTTGCTTAGATAGAGTCGCTTTCTATTCGTACCTTTCAAACACTGACATGCACCCCAAACCAAACCAGACGATAGTCTTCGATCACGTGGTCACAAACACTGGCGGGAAATTCAATTCCAAAACTGGAGTCTTCACCTGTCCTATACAAGGTGTTTATGCATTCTCGTGGACAGTGTACTGCAGTAATGGCGGCTATTTGATTTCCGAACTGGTGGTCAATTCACGGAGTGTAGGAGACATGCTCTGTAGCGGACAAGGGGACGACAATATCCGCCATACTTCAAGTGTAGCCGTGGTGGAACTTAATGAGGGTGACAGGGTGTATGTACGCACCCATCCCATAGCCGTGTTGAACGGTGTTCTATGGAGCGGCCCTACTTACTTTTCTTCTTTCAGTGGTTGGACTGTCATCTAGTGTACGTTCAAAGAATAATATTCAGAAGTTTGGTTGACGATATACGCTAGTTACTAGGATATGTATTTATTATTGTTTCTTTATCTATATCAAGAGGCGTGGAAATGGGGGTTACTGATCAATTGATTCAATATTTGTGAAATCAAAGTAATATATTAAGGTCTTATGGTGTAATTTTGTTCAGCTAAATGATTTTCCTCATTTAAATGGATAGTATAAATCTGAAGCTATCTTTCCAAACATCAGGGTTTTATTTAAATGGTGAAATGTATATCATACATTAATGTTTGTAAAAAAAAATGATAATTACACATCGTGTGTTACAAAGTTACTAATAACAGTTCAAAGTTTAGTAAAACACACAAAAATGATTAAATTATGATAAATCATAATCTAATCTTTATTTTGACAAACCTGCAATAGGAAATACCTGAAATAATGTTATCAGTTGTAAGCGAAGCCTTTATGCAGGCATGCTGCCTAACATGTGTACTTTAATGCTGCTGTTTTAATATTCTCATTGGGTTGTTAAACCGTTTAAAAATCATTTGCAAATAAGTTCAAATAAAAAAATCGGTTTAATATATAGTTGTTTATCAAGCTGTCAATGAATAAGTCAACAAAGTCTCTTTTTTTCAAAGATTATTTTTACTTCATTCGTCAGACTGACAAGTTTAAATATGTACATACATGACATACAATGACACAAACCTTACTTATATCCAAACCACCATCTTCATATAGGGAAAATGATTCAACAAATCAAATTCCATTAATCCTAATTGTTATTTCATGTTTGAATTTGTATGTAAAGTTTTCTTTACATTTTCCTTCTTTCGTTCTAGTACATGTGAATAATCCACTCCCCATTCAACACACGCACGGTTTTCAAAAGATTTAAACTTTTGCATAGCCCATTCTTATTTTCTACTTTTCAAATACAGGTAGTTTGCAATATTAGCTGACCCACTTTACCTTAAATTGACATTACATTATTATACCATCACAATTAATCATGTGCGGATCCAGAAAATGTTTTCGGGGGGTGGGGGTCTGACGGTTATTTGAGTTTACCGTGGGAGGGGATATTTATGCTAATTCTATAATGTAAATTTAAAGAAATTTAAATCTAACACAGGGTGAAGCTCTGCCATTCAATCAACTGAATGATAACTGAATGGTCTGGAAAGGTGACCGAATGGCACAAATATGCCATTCAGTCACATTTCAGTCACCTTTCAATTGACTGAATGGTAGAGATTCATCCTGTGATTTTGCCAGGTGTCCCCCCCCCCCACCCCTTACTCCAGATCCGTGCATAACAATTCATTCACCTCAGAGATCTCTAACCTGCAATAAACATTAACATGAAATCAGACATTTTTTTAAAGTTAGACCCAATACACAAAGTTAAAATAAATCAAGCAGGGTGTGTTACATGTTTGACTGAAGTATTGTCAAACTTATACCAGGCATTTATGGCATGACGGATCAATCATATGCTAAATAATAAATGTATATTGAAAACATTAGCCTTTATCATAGAAATAATTTGTCCAATTCAATGTATTTCAATAAAATTGTGTATTACCTAGTCGTTAATAATCAATCTAAAATATATTAAGGTAGACTTCTAGATTCTGAATATACGATAAAAGAAAATTCCAGCGACATGAGATAGGTAGAAAACATGAATTATAACATATAGAGGGTGAGTCTGAACCCTCCAACCAATTTTAAAAAAAATGTCTTGAATATACGTAAAATTAGAATTAGGCCTCGACCCCCCCCCCCCCCCCCCCCCCGAAACGCATGAAACACTTCATACAACTGTTTTAAAATAAAATCATTAAAATCCAACAAAATCCCAGATATGCGATATTAAATATCAAACCAACTCATTTACACGAACAAAATAAATAACTCTCAACCGAACGATCCGCTCCAGTATTGGATCTCATCACCTGACTGTGTCGAGTGTCTAAAAATAGACTGTAAACAAAACTATGTCAATATCACGAGTTGGTGACCGAAATCCCGGCGTCTAAGATCAATAGAACCGAACCGATTGTGACGTAACGGATCTTGTGACTCCGGTTCTTTGAATAAAACACCTGTGTTTTTGCTGTATGTCTGTCTGTCAGTATCGGATACTAGCCAGGTATGTAAGATTTGCTGTAGCTGGACTTTTTTTGTATTCGTGGATCTATTTGTACATGTATGTAAACACACAAGTTCAATTATTGGGTCACTGTTTAAATCTAGTATATTAGGGTTGTGTTTAATTTTATTTTGCAATTTTTGTTCATTAATTAAATAGTTAATCAACTGATGTTACATTATTTCTTTTTTTCATAAATTAAACTTTTTCTAACCACTTTTATTGTTCCTTGATCCATCATATTCAAATGTTAATACATGTTGTTATAAGACAAAATTGAATATTACTTCAGACTTAATGTTTGGTGAGAGAATGAGCGGTCAGGCATTTTAATTGTTGAAAGCAACTATTCACGCTTATAAAGTATATATATTTTTTATCAATATTTCGAACAGAAGAAATTGCACTGTTATCAGTTCTGTAGATATACAAATCATTTATAATTTTTTTTTTTTTATATTTCGGGGAGTCTTTTATTTCAACATGTGGAATATTTCAGTATTTTTTTTTCGTAAGTAAATACATGTGTTTGTTAGCATTATTTTAAATATTAGCAGAAACATGTATTATAATATAGTTTGTATAACGAGGTAACAAAATCATTCGGGTATTTGGCAATATTACAAGGGATTACGAGGGTTGTCCCAAAATAGCGTAGACAAGTGGCGTTATTCAGTTAATCGAAGACAAAGGAAGATGAAATTTGTGCCACAAAGGGTTCAAGAAATTTGCATTCAAATAATGTTTTAAAATCGAATATTGTTTGAGATTAAATTAGTGAAATGAAAGCATGTTAGATCAGAAGTTCTACATGCGGCGCAATGTCAAAAACAAAAAGTTAAAATCAACAGAATGAATTGAAAATTGGGCGGAAAAGTACTTTTCGAATGAAAAAATTCAAATAAAACATACACCGATATTTGATAATAATTCTATTATTTACTCAGAAAATGTTTTGGCTATAACAAAACTTTTAAATATTTTATAGCGCGTTTTGTGACAAGTTGAAAAGTTAAGTGGTAATAAAATGACGTTTTCAGCGTTTAAGGCGGCGCAGCAGTAACTGATACAATTTTGTAAAGACCATGAAATAAATCCTAAGCGGCTTTGGAAGTAAATGAAATTAACAAAATCGATGAGAAATGCGTTTTGTGAATAAGTAGTTAAACAACATTGAAAATATTTGAACAAGTATGATGACAATAAGTGGAAAAAAGAAACCCCGAACGATATCAATGGACGTCAAAATGTTGAACGACACATTTCGGTAAGACGGACGTTAGACAACAAGTAATACAGGGCAAGTTTGGAGCCGACAGATCTTTTGCACTTAGAAAATATTTAAAAACAAAACAAAACTAGAAATATGTATTGAATGTGCACGCAGAGTACATGTTCATAGATAATATTTTTTCTAAGACTTTTTCGGAAATAAAACGTAAATGTTATCGTGAACGATGTGGAGGGTTTAGCAACAACGTAATACTGGAAATTTTTGACGTCGTACATTGCGCCGCCTGACAAAACTTGTTGTTACTAATTATTCATTTTCTCGAGAAATAAATAAAGTACAGATTTGAACTTTTCAGCATTGTTTGCCAAATGGACATTGAAGAAAACATAGAAGTCTAATGAAATTGCAGTGAACAGATTATAAATTATGTGTCCTGTCTACATTATTTTGGGACAACCCTCGTATGTGTTCAAAATGTGAAGCAATGATATTTAATTTATTCCAAAAGTAAACATTTTCATTTAAAAGGTCATGTGCACTTATGGGTCCAAGTAAAAAGTGACCCAAAATGAAAATTCCAATTAAGCATTATTTTATATCTATTGATGTTTAAACTTTAAGAATCAACAAGTTTTAGCGCTGAATTTAGTGTATATAAATAGCACGAAGCTTTACTACATAGTAGGAGTCAGCCGACATTAGTGATTCTATAAAGTAAATCGAGGACGGGTATTCAATTCAAAGTCATTGTTCACTGTCAGACTAATCGTGTACAAACTTGTGGAAAAGACAAAACAGCCATTCTCCAGAAATGGTTCCAATTATGATATAATGTTGTCGCCAGCATTCATCACAAAATTATTATTTGCCGTTTAATGTATTTGGCTGATACTTTTCTCGGGAGATATCTACAGTAAAAATTACAAATTTTGATACCAAACAACATGCATTTGAAGTGTCAAATAACGGTGCGTCTTTTTACCCCAATGAACCCCAATGATACCCCAATGAACCCCAATGAACCCCAATGATACCCCAATGAACCCCAATGATACCCCAATGAACCCCAATGTTACCCCAATGATACCCAAATACACCTAATGATACACCTATGATACCAAATGATATCCCAATGATACCCTAATGAACTTTGAAATATTAATACCCCAGTGAAACTAAATGTGTGCATAGTTAAAAGATCTTCCGTGCAAGCGTGTGAATGAACACCGTACATGTATATAATTAATATCAAGGTTTTTTTTTTTCCTTTTTGTTTTTGTTCATTTTTGACCGAAAGTTTTCTTAATTCTTTTTAGCTCACCTGAGCCAAAGGCTCAAGTGAGCTTTTCTGATCACAATTTGTCCGTTGTCTGTCGTCGTTGTCGTCGTCGTCGTTGTAAACTTTTTCACATTTTCATCTTCTTCTCAAGAACCACTGGGCAGATTTCAACCAAATTTGGCACAGAGCACCACTAGGTAAAGGGAATTCAAGTTTGTTCAAATGAAGGGCCACGCCCTCTTTAAAGGGGAGATAATTGAGAATTATTGAAAATTTGTTGGCATTTTTCAAAAATCTTCTTCTCAAATACTATTCGGCCTGAAAAGCTTAAAGTTGTGTGGAGGCATCCTCAGATAGTGTAGATTCAAGTTTGTTCAAATCATGGTCCCCGGGGGTAGGGTGGGGCCACAATTTGGGGATCAAGTTTTACATAGGAATATATAAGAGAAAATCTTTAAAAATCTCCTTCTCATAAACTATATATTAGGCCAGTAAAGCTCAAATTAAAATGGAAGCATCCTTAGGTAGTGTAGATTCAAGTTTGTTCAAATCATGGTCTCAAGGGGTAGGGTGGGGCCACCATGGGGGGATTACGTTTTACATAGGAATATATAGAGACAATTTTTAAACATCTTCTTCTCAAAAACTATTAGGCCAGGAAAGCTCAAATTAAAATGGAAGCATCCTCAGGCAGTGTAGATTCAAGTTTGTTCAAATCATAGTCCTTGGGGGTAGTGTGGGGCCACAATTGGGGGATCAAGTTTTACATAGGAATATATAGAGAAAATCTTTAAAAATCTTCTTCTCAAAAACTATTAGGCCAGGAAAGCTCAAATTAAAATGGAAGCATCCTCAGGTAGTGTAGATTTAAGTTTGTTCCAATCATGGTCCCTGGGGGTAGGGAGGGGCCACAATTGGGGGATCAAGTTTTACATAGGAGTATATAGAGAAAATCTTTAAAAAAATTCTTCTAAAAACAATTTGGCCAAGAAAGCTCAAATTGGCGTGTAACCATCCTCAGGTAGTGTAGATTCAAGTTTGTTCCAATCATGGTCCCTGGGGGTAGGATGGGGCCACAATTGGGGAATAAATTTTTATATATAGAGAAAATCTTTAAAAATCTTCTTCTCAAAACTATTAGGCCAGGAAAGCCCAAATTTGAGTGGAAGCATCCCCAGATCGCATAGATTCAAGTTTGTTTGAATAATAGTCCAGGGGTTATGGTGAGGCCACAATGGGGGATGACTTTTTACATAGGAATATATAGAGAGAATCTTTAAAAATCTTCTTTTTAAAGACTATCTGGCCAGAAAAAGCTTAAACTTGTGTAGAGGCATCCTCGGGTAGTGTAAATTCAAGTTTGCAAAATCACAGTCCCTAGTGGTAGGGCAGGGCCGTGATGGTGGTTTGAATTTTTACATAGGAATAAATAGAGAAAATCTTTAAAAATATGCTGGGAAAGTTTTCGGTCCAAAACTTAGTACTTAGTGTGAAAGCACAGGTTATGCAGATTAAAGTTTGATGAAACCATGATTCCCTAGAGAAGAGTGGGGCCACGAAATGGGGGGGGGTTACTGTGAATTCATCAATATTCGTTGAATACCAATTTTCGTGGATTTCGTTGTTTAGTTGATCCATGAAATTAAATGTTCATTGAAATTCACTTTCAACAAACATTTTGTATTGATAGGATCATTGGCCACGAAATTATGTATCCTTGAAACTGTGGTTTTCAGAAAATCCACGAAAACTGATACCCACGAAAATTAATGAAACCACAGTATATAGGAATATAGAAAAATCTTCTTACAGGTACAACAACAAAAAAGGCTTGGTATTTACCAAAAAAAGAGGTGGATAAAAATTGGCAGATTTTCAACTTTTTTTTTTAGCAAGATCTATTGTACTTAGTTGCCAAGATATTTTGATACTGTAATGCTAATTTGATCAGAATTAAGGCAATTGTTGCTCAGGTGAGCGATGTGGCCCCTGGGCCTCTTGTTTTAAAAACTATTCTTTAAAATTAAAATAAAAAATCCAAACCATGGCTGAATATTTAGACGAGCTGGCAGGGTTTTAAAACTTCCACACTGAAATGGATGATATATTCAATTTGTTCCAATGTCAAATTTCTCTATAATTTTTTTATTACTGTCCCAAATAAGAATTTAAAGTAATTGGGGAGCAAAATTAAAAAGCAATTGGGGAGACAGGGGGTTATCTCATTCAACTTTCCTTTTTCTGCATTCATCATTTATTCGTAAAGACGTAGAAGTAAAAACTGAAGTCTTTCTCTAATGGAAAAGAATCAATATGTCTCTTTTTCTTAAAGTTATGTTGAACTAGCACAAATGACCAAAGCTCCCATCAGGACATAATTACAGGTCACAAACAATCTTTGAGTCAAATTTTAGCTTAAAAAATTCTAATAATTTCCCATCACAAGATGTGGCCCAATCGGTGAAAAAACGGCACGTAGTTGAAATTTCATTTGTTTAACATGTTGTTACATAAAATTCATTAAGTGTATCAATTATGAACATACTTAGTATCATTTAGGTATTTCAAAGTTCATTGGGGTATCATTGGGGTTCATTGGGGTATCATTGGGGTTCATTGGGGTATCATTGGGGTTCATTGGGGTTCATTGGGGTATCATTGGGGTTCATTGGGGTAAAAAGACGCACCCGTCAAATAATGTCAAATTATTTCAATAAAAAATCGGTTTGTGTATTTTTCAGCATGTCGCACGTGAATATTTCAATTTTACTACAATACTAAATAGCATTACGGTGATGAAAGAGACAATTAAAACTCATTTTTTATTTCAGCATCACATAGCGTGTTTTGTCAGTAAACACCTGTTGATAACAATATTTTCTTTCTTTTTTACCCCCGATTTATATATTGTCGCTGAAACAGTCCTGATTTCCGTAACACGTGTTTGACTTAAAAGTAAGCGATGATATTCAAAACAATATCTATTGATATTATAGTAATTGAATGTCATAGGCAAATTAAAAGAAAAATATATACAATTTACAATCGAAAATCTATGTGTTTTTTTAATCATCGATTATAAAATTGAAAATTGAGTTTGACGCATTTCAAAGCCTGACTTCCGTAACGCCATTTTCAACTAAATTCATGGCATTTGAAAAACTTATTCATGATGCCTTTCGAGAACACAGTATTCCGAAGCTATCTATCATCATCTGTAGAAAAATAATGTAATAGCATGGTACAGTGAGAGGAAAATTTACTAAAACCCCTGACCGGCATAACGTATGACATCCATAACAGTATTTTCAATCAGTGATATATGGCTCGGTTTTCCATCGATAATAATTTGGATTGTTCAGCGAAACAGAACATGAGTTTAGAAAGTAAAGGAACCTTGATATTCTTAACTGAAGCAATTAATATTTTGATACAAAGTGCATTTTTGAGAAAAATATGATGTGAGTGTGCTAAACTATCGAAAAAATATGAATCATTATGTGTAGATTTATCTGTTTTAGTTTATTTTTATTTGCAAGAGATATATCAGTTGCAGATTAAAACCAATTCACCTAAGACAATTTATCATTTGACAATATTTTTTAAATATTTGCTGCAGCGTTACGGATATCAGGGGAAAAAACAGATTTGGCATCTGTTCATTCCAGTGCTTCTTATGTATATTTTCCACGACGGATAATCTATTCTTATGTTTTAAAATCAACAAAGTGGTCATTTTTCATGTAATATTAGCATAATATGCTATTTATAGTTTACTCTATTGAAATATAGTGCATCAAGCTTATTGTTTTCTACAACATGTGATTTGATTAAAAAAAATATCAGGTGACCAAAATATATTTGGCTTTTCAAGGTTGTATTAATATGCATGCATGTTTATATCGAAATGGTATTATTCCCGGATCAGAATATTTGATAAATACTCTGTTCATGATTTTTTTTTTTCTAAACATGATTAGTTACGGATGTCAGTTTTTTTTAAGAACTAATACCCGAAATTTAAACTAGTAAGAGTTTATATATACTTGCGAAAAACAGACCTTATTTAGTTGACTTATTAGTAACAATACATATACATATGTATATATATGCATTAATACATTATATGCGTATATACATTAATGCAAAGCAGGCAAACATGGAGAAACATAAGTGAAAATCCGAAAAAGGTGAGATGTGGATTCAGTCAACCCATATTTTAATGGGGATAAGACCCCAGTTCCTCCAAATAAAAAAGGAAGTTTAGGAAAATATAACCAATAAATTTCATGACTATTTAAAACATCATAGGAGTAGATATTTGTGAAATTATAATCTCTGACATCCGTAACGAACCATCTAAGCTTTTTATCAAATATAAAAAGACAACTGATTTATATGTTTGATATTTTTACCGGTATATTTCATAACTGTGTTTGGTACATCCATCAGAGCGTGTAATTTTAACACAATTGGGTATTTCACTATTTTAGACAGATATTTCATGTCAACATTTTTAAATCTAAGTAATGTTGATTACATACTAATTACAGGAAAGAATTTTTTTTAAAAAGCGTGCTTATTAAGTTAAAAATGTATTTTCTACAATGAATAACCTGTATTTGATTTTTACTCTCTAATATTTGGTTGTAAAATGTATTGGAAAAAATATTTTCCATGAAAAAGGTCATTTGCTAACTTCCGTAACTTTGGGCCATTATCTTTAAAAATCCCTCTGACATCAATTTGAGATGTACAATTTCTCAACATCTCTATATTAATGTTCTGTTGTTTCAATATTTTAATTAAAATCATTGAACATATGAAATTGTTCCTAGTTTACATTTGAATTTGAATGAAAGATGATGCATTATTTTCTTTTCTATTGTTGAAAATAAAGATTTTCTTAAAATAAAGATATTTTTGAAAATATGTCCCCCTTAAATTTAAATTCTTCATGATTCTGTCAAATATGTCATTCGTAATCAATATGATATCAAACAAAAAGGCTAGTGATGTTTACTGTTATTGTACAGGCCGAGGATTAGTTGCATTAGTTCACTTCTGACTTCCGTAACAGGGTTTTTAATATGGTATTCAAAATCAAATATTTCGTGAACGAAGAAATTTTGGTGAGTCAAATTTCATAATTATATCGGCGAATAGTTGTACTTCAATATTATTACAATTAAAACACGAATATCAAAAGTTCATTTTTCACTGAAAGCAATCCCATATTTGGAACCATTTCTGGAGAATGGCTGAAAAGACGCATTATACATTTAGAAGACTCCTGTGAAAAAAAGTTTGCACAACATTAGGCAGGTACCCAAAATATGAAAAAACGTATGAAAATTTCGAGGATTTTCCTATAAGTGGCAGCTTTTACGTGCGTGACCCATGTTTGAACCCACTTATGGAATAAATTATTTCAAATAGTAACGTGGGTTCTACCTACATAAAAATTCCACTGAAAAGGGGCCTATTCTCTATAGCTTAAGTGCACTTGCCCATTTTTTATGAAATACGAGTCACCATGCTTGTAAATACTCTTTTCTCTCTCTCTCTCTCTCTCTCTCTCTCTCTCTCTCTCTCTCTCTCTCTCTCTCTCTCTCTCTCTCTCTCTCTCACATGTTAAAACGCGTTTTGATAATATCATTTAAATTGTGTATGTCTGCATTTTCATAGAATGTCTACTGAAAAAGAAACACTACAACGGCGTAGCCAGCCGGTACCAGGGGGACAACAAGCTCCACCAGCCCCACCAGCTCAGCCCCCATCGGGCTTCACACCCAACCCACAGGGCGCTAATCCAAACGGGCACCTGCCGCCACCATTACACGGGGCTAACCTTCCATCACAACCACAGAACCTACCACAAGGTGGCTATCAACAACAGCCGCAATATATATACCCACAAGTACCACAATACGTTTTGCCCCAGAACCCTTCGTTGTCACAGCAACCACCTACGGGATACATTCGTTACAATCTTAACCACCCAGTTCTGTTTCGTTCGACGCCAGCTCCAAAAAAATCCATTTTAGAGGCTTATCTGCTACTGATTGTGCTGGGCTTGTTCGGAGGACACCATTTCTACCTTAGACGTCCTGTGTGGGGTATTTTGTACTTTTTCTCGTTCGGATTACTTGGCGCAGGATGGCTGATTGATATTATTAGACTTCCGGTTTTGGTGTCACGATGTAATAACGACGCTTCACAACAAAACCCAAACCTAGCTAAGAAAAAGCATCTAGATGACGCATATGTGCTCTGGTTTCCAGGCGGTTTTCTAGGTAGGTTTTATTTTAGACAATAGTGAAAAAGCAAAAGGCAAAGTCAGGACTATATATTTGTTTTTCTTTGAAGAGCAATACCATTTAAAATGGATAAAATATTAATGGTTGAAATACATAAGAATAAAATATTCAATAATCTTATAAGAGTGGACGAGTGCGCGTTATATTTACAAGCATAGTAGATGGAAAGATAGTATTCATAATTCATTTGATATATATTTTTTTTAAGTAACGTGATAACAGCGTTAAACAACCTTCTTTTTCTATTCAGGTCTACATCATTTCTACTTGAATAACATTGGCCTCGGAGTTCTGTATTTGTTCACTTTCGGACTCTTCGGTGTTGGTTGGTTAATTGATGCCTGTCTGATGCCATACCATGTTAAGAAAGCCAACTCAAACATTCCAGATTGCATTGAGAAAAGCGCAGCCGCGACTTGCATCCTAGCTGTTTCTCCTGCGGGACTCCTCGGGGTTCATCATTACTATTTAAATAGAATCGGGTTCGGGCTTCTGTATACTTTCACTTTCGGTATTTTCGGTGTTGGTTACATTGTTGATTGGTGTCGTTTCCCAATCTTGCTCAAGCGCTATAACAAAAGTAAAGAAATTGGTCACACTTCCCACAAACACCTTGATGACGCCTATCTCCTTTGGTTTCCACTTGGATTTCTCGGGTTTCATCATTTCTACCTAAACAGACCTGTTTGGGGGCTTCTGTACATGTTTACCTTCGGTTTGCTCGGCATCGGGTGGCTGATTGATTTATGCCGGATGTGGAAGTTGGTAGAAAATTGTAACAAAGAAATCGATGAAAGAGTGCATCTTACCCGGAATAATCGGAGTGTAGCTAATCCCAACTATATTCCAGGACAGTATTATGGCAACATGCCGACAACAACTGGTAAGAAAATAAATGTAATTGTTACAAATTATAAACCCCTTCATAAATATGTATAAAACCCATTTTCAGTGCTGCAAAAGTATGATAATACACTTAATGCCGTTTATAAATCTTTTGGTAACTAGTCTCTGATATCCAAATTATTTCTTCGTGAATGTACAGATTTCTTTTTGTATTCTATGTTTTACCCATTTTAATGGCTTCCTTATATCTTAAATCTAGTTGGAGGTCACGTGCCGGTCAGCTACGGTCAGTTTGGTCCCTGTCCACCGGGATATTCCAACCCACATCCGGGGATTTATCCAACACAACAAAACGGTGAGTTGACAAAAACAATAGGTAAATGAAAACAAAATCACTGTTAACAAACATTTTAAGAAAATTGCGAGCATCGAAATGAAGTCGTCGCTAATAGACATTGGCTTTAAGTATCTGAAACTCACTTAATCGGAAAGATTAAGTGAAATTATCGAAATAAAAAAAAATTATGTTGATTGTGTCTTTAAGACAAAGTGTCATGCATGATTTAGGTTCATCCTAATTAGGTATTTATGAATGAAGTAATTTTCAAGGTTATGTAAAACTGAAAAGGTACATAAACTAATTCTTGCAGTCAATATTTAGCAAAAATTTCATCTATTTGAGCTGATATTCTACCAATACATACTCATGTAAGAGTATCTTTTTCAGTTTATAAGTAAATCTTTCAACAGTGGATAAAAAGGCGAATACATGTTAATGTACATATGATTACCGCTAAACTAAGAACGTTTATTATAGCATTGAATCATGATTTTTTGAAGTATACACTCTCATAACTGCAGCGGTGTGTGCATACAAATTGAGTAACGCGCGTTAGCGCGTTATGAAAATTTGTATGCACACACCGCTGCAGTTATGAGAGTGTATACTTCAAAAAATCATGATTTAATGCTTATATTTACATTTTTTTAACTTCTTGCCTTGTCTGCAAATGCGATTCATACCTTAAAATTCCTATCTTATCCTAAGGGTAAGTTAATATTAATGGAAGAGCCACAGTAACAGCCACAAGCGTGAACTTTGATTTTCGCTTGTGACGTTGCAGTGTACAGCGTTTAACGTTTGTGACGTCATAACAAAAACTCGTCAATTTGACCTTTGACTACTTGTTGCATTTAGAGGCATTTGAAGATCACAAAAAACTAATGGAAACTAACTAACACAGTAGAATGTAAATATAGTCCTTTATATCATCCAATTCTCTAAACACATCATATTATTCTTTAATCTTCTTTGAAAAAAAAAGAGAACAGAAACAAAGGGAAAACACTCTCACTTTGATTAATATATTTTTAAAGAGCACATTTTAATATCACAATATTGAATATGCTATTCTTTTTTTAACAGGATATGGTTCAGTTCCTGGAATGAATGAACAACCCCCTCCATACGAGGCCGCGTCAATTCCTACCAAAGGTCACTAGTTCAAAGGTCAAGGTCGCGATATAATGGCCTTTATGCAATCGACGTCACTAGCGTCCAAAGTTTGTTTTGGAAGTTTTTACAAGTGTATTTGATATTACATTGTAGTGTAGGAAATTTGTATAATGCATACATTAGATGATCTAGCTATATCCGATGTATGACCGTATTTTGTTATCATTTAATATTATGATGCGTGGAATTGTTTTATCATAGCATATCTGGTTCATGTCTGGGCTGTAAAAACACATATAGCATAGAATTACTTTACTTTAGGTGTTAACTGTAGTAGAATAAAATTATCTTTTGAAAAGGTTTTAATGCAACTACATGTGTTTTAAAGATTTAAGTTCTTGTAGTGCCATTACGATTTTATTGCCTACCTGTATGTTACATATACGTTTTGCTTGAGCAATAAAAGTGTTTTTATTGTGTTTGACTAACATACCTGCTAATTTCTTTTTAATATATACGCCTGTTATATCTCTACAACTATTAATATAGCTATGGATAATTATGCAAATGTCATAATTTCCTAAAGAAGAATAACTTCCTTGAGTTTTGATTAAGTGAGTTTTATTATATGATTAGTCTTATTGCCGACTAATTTACAGAAACCCCTTATTTTCACCGGTAACAGTTTACTCGAATTATATTACCCAAACATAGGAGCCCCTTGTGCAAGTAAAACAGTTTATTATACTAATATTATATGATAAATACTGAAATCTGATTGGATAAGACACAGTTGATAATCCGTTCTATTACCCATAGCGTTAGCAGCGCACTTGGCAACGGGTAACACAACGAATTGTTACATGCGCGTAAATTATGCGTGTATGGTTTGCAATTCACGTAATTACTTTATAAAAGAAGTTAAAGGTTTTAGAAATAATGCTTTCTTGCTTGATAGGCTAAAAACATTTACTTTTATGAAAAGGAAGCAAACGATATGTTCAATGTATATTGTTCCATTATCTGTTATCTCACAAACTTTGACCATAAAGCAATGTTATGGTTCACACTGTTCATACCTGCATTATGCTGATAAAATTACTATAAGTGTATAGTCATTTTGACGATATGTTTATAGGAAGTGTTCTATGTTTATAGGAAGTGTTCTCTGTTTGCTGGAAGTGTTCTTTGTTTGTAGGTAGTGTTCTTTGTTTGTAGGTAGTGTTCTATGTTTATAGGAAGTGTTCTCTGTTTGTTGGAAGTGTTCTATGTTTATAGGAAGTGTTCTATGTTTATAGGAAGTGTTCTATATTTATAGGAAGTGTTCTATGTTTATACGAGGTGTTCTATGTTTATAGGAAGTGTTTTTGTTTATAGGAAGTATTCTTTGTTTGTAGGAAGTGTTCTATGTTTGTAGGAAGTGTTTTATGTTGATAGGAAGTGTTCTTAGTTTGTAGAATGTGTTCTATGTTTATAGGAAGTGTTCTATGTTTGTAGGAAGTGTTCTATGTTTATAGGAAGTGTTCTTTGTTTGTAGGTAGTGTTCTATGTTTGTAGGTAGTGTTCTATGTTTATAGGAAGTGTTCTCTGTTTGCTTGGAAGTGTTCTTTGTTTGTAGGTAGTGTTCTTTGTTTGTAGGTAGTGTTCTATGTTTATAGGAAGTGTTCTATGTTTATAGGAAGTGTTCTATGTTTATAGGAAGTGTTCTATGTTTATAGGAAGTGTTCTATGTTTATACGAAGTGTTCTATGTTTATAGAAAGTGTTTTTGTTTATAGGAAGTATTCTTTGTTTGTAGGAAGTGTTCTATGTTTGTAGGAAGTGTTTTATGTTGATAGGAAGTGTTCTAAGTTTGTAGAATATGTTCTATGTTTATAGGAAATGTTTTTTGTTTGTAGGAAGTGTTCTATGTTTATAGGAAGTGTTCTCTGTTTGTTGGAAGTGTTCTATGTTTATAGGAAGTGTTCTTTGTTTGTAGGTAGTGTTCTATGTTTGTAGGAAGTGTTCTTTGTTTGCAGGTAGTGTTCTATGTTTATAGGAAGTGTTCTTGGCTATAGGAAGTGTTCTTTGTTTGTAGGTAGTGTTCTATGTTTGTAGGAAGTGTTCTTTGTTTGTAGGTAGTGATCTATGTTTATAGGAAGTGTTCTTGGTTATAGGAAGTGTTCTTTGTTTGTAGGAAGTGTTCTTGGTTATAGGAAGTGTTCTATGTTTATAGGAAGTGTTCAATGTTTATAGGAAGTGTTCTTTGTTTGTAGGTAGTGTTCTATGTTTGTAGGAAGTGTTCTTTGTTTGTAGGAAGTGTTCTATGTTTATAGGAAGTGTTCTTGGTTATAGGAAGTGTTCTTTGTTTGTAGGAAGTGTTCATTTGTTTGTAGGAAGTGATTTATATTTATAGGAAGTGTTCTTTGTTTGTAGGAAGTGTTTTATATTTAAAGGAAGTGTTCTTTGTTTGTAGAAAGTGTTCTTTGTTTATAGGAAGTGTTCTATGTTTATAGGAAGTGTTCTTTGTTTGTAGGAAGTGTTCTTTGTTTATAATAAGTGTTCTATGTTTATAGGAATTGTTCTTTGTTTGTAGGAAGTGTTCTTTGTTTGTAGGAAGTGTTTTTATATTTATAGGAAGTGTTCTCTGATTGTAGGAAGTGTTTTTATATTTTTAGGAAGTGTTCTCTGTTTCTAGGAAGTGTTCTATGTTTAAAGGAAGTGTTCTTTGTTTGTAGGAAGTGTTTTATGTTTATAGAAAGTGTTTTTGTTTGTAGGAAGTGTTCTATGTTTATAGGAAGTGTTCTATGTTTATAGGAAGTGTTCTTTGTTTGTAGGAAGTGTTCTATTTTTATAGGAAGTGTTCCTTACATATACATAGATAATGAAGCAAGCCGATACATGTATCACTTTGTTACAAAAATAAATATTGACATTTAAGGATGATGTTTACTCAGAATGAAAAAAATTCCACTGATAATAATGAAAAACCAACTATTTTGTGTTATAGACCTTGCATGGTAGTGTTATTCTTTACTTTCAAAAAGTAGGTCAATAACCTACTTTTTGAGTTAATGGCCATTGAATTTTTTTCTTTAAATTTAAGAAAAATCCATAAAAAAAATTACACTATGATTGAGATTTTTTTGATTGTGAAAATAATACAAATTGCTTAACTTATTAGCAAATGAAATACAGTTTATGAATGGTAGTGACATTAAATAGATACAAAGCATTAAGTTTTCATTCACAATTTGTATAGATATTCTGGTCCGAATTTCTCTATCAATTTTCAAGTTACTACCCATTTTTGAGTCAATATAACAAAAAACTGAATGATGATAACGCTAAAACATTTATTGTAATAAACTAGGTACATTGACCTTTCTCTGATTGCATAACGTTTATATGAGGTCAATGATCAAAATGTTGAGATATGGTGTCTTTAATCATTTTTGAGCATTTTTCAATATGTTTGTAGTGTGTGCCATACGATTATCTAAACGAAAAAGCAAGATAAAACCAACAGAAAATATGCAAAATTATGTTGACTACCAAATACAATCTTAACTTTAAAAATTATTGTACTACCAAAAATATTTCAGTGGAAAACAAAATCTTGAAAATTTAATCCGAATTTCCTCTGTTTTGCTAAAAGTCAAACTTTGTCAGAGCCTAATTCCATAATTTAGTAAACATATCGATATTGTTATGTCAAAAATAATTCATTTCATAAATACTTTTTGTATTTAAAACAAATTTTACTCATGAAATTGAACTTTTTAACAATCCAAATTTGAGAACTCAACCCTAAGTAAACAACGTCCTTAACCCAATATTTTACAAAATGCTTGGAATCATAACTGACTAATAAAAACATATGGTACTACCAGGGCTATTTTTGATCCGTGTAATTTTCGCCCCGTGTAATTTTCGCCTTTCTACATTTGCAAACAGTTTCGCCTAGTCTTGAAATCGCCCAGCTATTTGTGTTAAAAAAATAGAATAGGACACATTGGTATTCGCCCAGTCGTAAAATCGCCCAGTGACAACAAGGGCAAAAGGAGCGAAAATAAAACGGGGCGAATATTTCCCTGTATACGGTAATACATTCATAAGTACATGAAAGACATATGTTAACACAATATCAGTATGTTTTGGCACTACTTTATTTGAAGTAAGGGCTGATCTGCGAATAATTATTCATAGGAATGTCATTTGTAAAACTGTACCGCATAATTGTGCCAAAGATGGCAGTTTTGCAGCTGTATAAGATGCTGCTTTGTGAAAAACAAAAATGGCTATAAAATCTCCAAAAAAAAAAATAGTATTTCTTATAACATATTTGATTTTTGAAAAATGCATATCCATATTGGCGCTGTCATAATTATCTGCCATAGTGTTTTATCATACTCTTTGTAAGAGATATGTAGCCTACTAATTTTGTGCGCTTATACACGTCGAACAATTAAAAAAACCATTTTCATATGAAAGAAAAATATTAGAATATAAAATGTGGCATAGCAAATAGGTATAATTAATATTGAGTTAAAGTTAATCAAGAAGAAGAAAAAGAAGAGGAGGAGGAAAAAGAAAAACACATTAGACCTATAAATTGTATTGAAACATGACAGAAGGTCTTATTTTGTTAATAACATAGTTTTAAATAATTTTGGTAGTAACGTTTTCAACGATTAACACTATTTTAATAGAAAATACGGAGAAATTACTATGATACAAGGGGAAATATGACAAATAAATCATGTCAAAAAACAAACAGGTGGGTTGACATTAGTAAAGCCTGATTGTTAAGTGAACTAGTTTTATATATGATACCTGTGTGTATATCTATCTATTGTTTACAATAATCGTTGATAAACAAAATCATCACTCCCAACAAGGAAGTTACAATTACAGTATAAAGGAGGCTATAGATGTTTAACCAATAACCAAAAATGTTTTTCTTCTCTCAAATATGATATTTTTGGTAATTAACTATCGAATAGGAAAGAAAAAATCCAAAAAATTTGTAGTTCAACTATTTTCCTTTATACTTTTGCAGAGCTCTTCTTCATAAAGAGATAAAGATAGTCTAAACATGACCACGGTCTTCAAGCCCTCTTAAGTAATGTTTATTTCATGTGCATGTGAGTCCATTTTGACCCTTAAACGTTTTATTTTTACATTATTTTAAGCTGAATATTTCTCTTTATCCCTTTTTAATGGCAGAGACGGTGATTTATTTATTTTTTTCTCTTAACTGATTACAGCTTATTCAATAACTGTGTAGGTTAAAGTATTTTACTACTTTCGTTGTGTTCTGTGAATGAAAGAATTTTTAAAAGAAAAAAATATGCGAGTTAAAAATTCAAAATAACTTTTAATAAATTATTATATAATATCCCTTCATTTTAATTTCACTACATTTGGCTACGCTTCATATTTTACTTTATCATCAGCATGACAATTAAACTATCAGTGTCTAAAAATATAATGTTATTCAATTGTCTTTATCACGTGGATTTGATCGGGGAATATTGTACAGAATCCGGCGTCCAGGCAAATTGTGACGTCACGCAGGTGATTTGAATAAAATACCTGTGTATTTATGTTTGTATTTTTATCAGTGTCAGACTTCAGCCACGTAAGTAAAACTTGATGAAGCTTGACAATTTTAATTTTAATTTTTGTAGTAGTTTCTAAATGTTCAATTAGGAATTTTATTATTATATCATGTATTTGTTTATATATTGTTTTGAATGTGTATCTATGTTGATCAAATATATACCAATAATGCTGAGTCTGTCTGTATACTGTTTGTATTTTTTAATTAGCATCTTGAAGGTACTTAGTTTACAATAAACTAATTTCAATCAATTTTCATCTGAATTTCTTGTTTAAAAAATCCGTATCAATTAAATTCTTGAAGAAATGTGTTTATAGTTCGAGAAATAAAATTTATGCGGTAAATTATTTTCTCATGGGAAAAATACTTCGTCTCGTAAAATATATAATTTAAGGAAGATATCTCATTCATAAGGTGAACCATGATAAAAACAAAAGTGGTAATCATAATCTTAAAGCAAATGAGTTTGTTGAAAAAAAAAAAAAACGTTAATAAGAGTTGCAAAAATGCCGTTTCTGCAATACACATGTAACATAATTATTTAGCTCAATTTTGATGCTTGGTATTTTTGGCATTTTAATGTTCTTAGAATGAGCACAGAAATAGAAACTCAACCACAATGCACCGATCCGGGATCTGACGGTCAACAAGCCACAACAGACCAGTTCCCGCCAGGCTTACCAGTCAATCCGCAAGGTGCTAATCCGAACGGGCACCTGTCGCCGCCATTACATGGGGCTCACCTTCCGGCGCAGCCACGTAGTCTTCCACAATATGGATACCCACAATATGTCTCGCCAACAAATTCGCCAGACTCCCAAAAACTTATGTGTGAATACGAGGGGAACAGCCACAATCACGCGGCTATGTGTCCAGAGCCAACGTCACGGATACGTGTCTCCCTCACTGAGGCTTACTTATTGATGATTGTCCTGGGCATATTTGGGGCGCACCATTTTTACCTAAAACGCCCACGATGGGGACTTCTCTACTGTTTCACTTTTGGTTTACTCGGCGCTGGATGGCTTATTGACATCTTTCGACTTCCGGTCTTGGTTTCTCGATGTAAAAATGAAGCTTCTCATCCAGATCCAAGCCTTGCCAAGAAAAAGCGTTTGGATGATGTTTATGTGTTGTGGTTTCCAGGTGGTCTTATAGGTTTGTAATATTATACTGTAAAGGTGAAAAGAGTTACATGAATTATGATATATTTATCTATCGTAGATAGAATTATTATAGTAAGACTACACATGAAACTGATTCATGTACTTGTGTAAAGCTCCTTATTTTCCAACTTATTTTTGACCAGGGCTCCATCATTTCTACTTGAATAACATCAAGCTGGGAATTTTATATCTTTGCACATTCGGAATTTGTGGTATTGGTTGGTTAATCGATGCCTTTCTAATGCCGTACCATGTAAAAATCGCCAATTCTGACAACCAGGATACCACTGAAAAAAGATTTACAACGACCTGCATCCTTGCGATTTCTCCAACGGGACTCCTCGGAGCTCATCATTACTATTTGAACCGATTTGGTTTTGGGCGTCTCTATAATTTCACTTTTGGGATTTTTGGCATAGGATACATCGTAGATTGGTTTCGTTTTCCAGTTTTACTAAAGCGCTCTAACACAGCCAGGACAATGTGTCACAGTTCCCACAAACACCTTGATGACGCTTACCTTCTCTGGTTTCCACTCGGATTCCTCGGGTTTCATCATTTCTACTTAAACAGGCGTGGCTGGGGACTACTGTACATGTTTACTTTTGGTTTCCTTGGCATTGGGTGGCTCGTCGATCTTTGCCGGATGCGGACGTTAGTAGAAAATTGTAATAGAGACATTGACGAACGAGTGCATCTTACCGGAAGTAATATAGGTATACCTAACCCGACCTATATCATTGGGTAGTATAACAATAAAACGCCAACAATGACAAAAAACATGCTTGTTAATAAATTCTATGTAAATTACATATTTAAAATTGTGTATTCGGTTAAAAGGTACCAATTTAGGTACGCTGTTGATTCGGTATGATAAGTTCAAAGTGGGGTTTAGAGGTGGGCTTTTGTTTTCTAAATCAACAGTATTTAGCCTCATCGACCTAATTTTTTTTCGTTTATTGTCAGTCGGGGGTCACGTGCCGCTCAACTACGGACAGACGGGTCCCTGTCCACCGGGATACTCCAACCCACATCCGGGTATTTATCCAACCCAGCAGAACGGTGAGTTTGAATCACAAATTGACAACAGGGTAACAGACACAGGTTATAATTTGGTTTCACTGAATCAGATAATTGGAGTAAATATCAAAAAGATCGTCAAACCCAACAGCAACGTAGAGAATCTAAGTAAGATACATGTAGGTGGTGTGTTAATTTCACCTAGATAAAAACAGCGGATTTAAAATCTAAAAAAAAAAAAAGCATTTACCGAAAATTTACGTCGTAACCTTTGGCAAACACAAATATATATATATATATATATATATATATATATATATATATATATATATATATATATATATATATATACATATCGAAACCCGTCTCTCCCCCCCCCCCCCTCCACACACATACACACTGGAATATTTTTGAATCTGCGCATGTACAGGAACCGATAATGCACATAATAGTAAAATTAAGAATGATTCAATTACAGATCATCTCTGTTGCGTTATCACGAATTAACTCCGCAATAACTTCTTGTTTTCAATGAATGCGTTTTATTTAGCTTCTATAGCAATTTTCATCTTTACATATTTTCTCTTCGTGGTAACTTAAACACCTTTGATTTTTTAACAGGATATGGTTCTGTTCCTGGAATGAATGACCAACCCCCACCATACGAGGCCGCGTCAGTTCCTACCAAAGGTCACTAGTTCAAAGGTTAAGGTCATGGTGATTTGACCGTTATACATCCAAACGTTACAGCTGTCAGTGAATATTTTAAGTACAAGTTAACTATAAATTATGAAAGTAAATGTTATCTTATCAGTATGTTATCTTTGTTAACCGAATGTTTTATCACACTGTTGTATGCATTATTATCTAAAGCACGCAATTGAAGCTGAATAATAAAAGAGTATTAACTCGTGCGTTTTATACGTGAAACTTTCAAGACTATATTTAAAATTACTGACAATAAAAACATAAAAGGTCCACTAGATTTAGGAAGTGTATATTATAATTGTTCGTATTCCGTATATGTACACCACTGTCTTTAGTTTTTACTTATTAAGATTTCACTTGATGTAAACAAAATTAAATCAAGCTTGGTTTTTATTTTGAAACGAAGATACGAAACTTTTGGTTTGTTAAAACTTTGAAGGTTAAAATAGCTGCTGATAATTCATAAGTAAAATACAATTATCTGAAAATTGTGTTCTAGTATCCTTAATGCTAGCTGCTGATTTGTAGCCCTACGGTTGTACCATAGAGCTAAAGTATATTGTAAACTCGGTTTAATATATTTTGTTATCATATGGGCCGAACTTCAAAAGAAAAGTTCAATGCTTACGAATTCAAACGCGGTTTTTTTTATTTGATTAGTTACACAACAAAACGATGTATTTCTGTATGGTATTTATTTTTGAATGATCCCTCTGGGAAGTTAATATCACGTGATGCAATTCTGAATCATTCTTGCAAAGATAGATTTGAAATCGATTTCAGCAAGAAATATGAAAAAGGCAAAACCTTTTACACACCTCTAGCACTACCATCCTATATCAACTTACTTGGAATGTTTGCGTTCATAACCCTATAATCACTATGATTTTTGCTAAAATGTTTGATACTTGAAATATCAAAACTCAAAAATGGATAGTAGACTTACCAAGTTAAAATTTTTATTATAATAAGTAGTATTCTTTGACGACAAATATGACTTTACATGAACCATGATACGCAATAAGCATAATGGATAATTATAAAGAATGAATTATCATCCACGGCAGAAACCTCTTGAATGACACTTAACTATGAACATTGTGATGTTCCAAAAAAATAAGCAGTTCAAATTACAGATTTAACATCTGGAATTTTCTTATATACTTTAAGGAAGGATAAGGATAAAGATCTAATTGCAAAGAGGGAATTTGGGTCATTTTAAATAGTTCTGGTTTGATTTGCTTCAGGGCCAGACAAAACCAGTCGTGATGAATTTTGTTACTGTGGTATTAAGAATAAGAATTATCACCACTCCTTTTGACTGTTGTAATGGAAATTATACGTGCATTTGATTATCATATAAAGATTATGTCATTATTTTTTGAGCAGAATTTGTCGTAACTTACATCGACAAATTCTAATGTTTCTGAGATTTGTTAGCAAAAGTGCTTGGGGTTGATTGTTGACCCTTCATTTATCATTAGTTATAAGGTTGATACCCAAACCTTTGAACTATATGCAGGCATATTCTTCGTCAGAGGTCATCAGGCAATATTACTCCGAATTTTTTTAAATAGTCAAATAATTAGCAAGTGGTAAAAATCAAGATCGATAAACTAATTTGTGATGCATTAATTTGCATTATATTTTTCTTTATTGGTCATGTTTTATCGTTTTATTTAACACTTGTGCTTTAGGTATAGCTGTCCCTGGGTTGCACTAGTACACTATTGCACATGGGCATCAAGCCTTTGATACATCTATATGCTCTTTCAATTACTTAGATATGCATGTATCATATTCCATATCAATATAAGTTTTTGAATATCAAAATAAATGCTAATTCAGCGTGATATAGGCAATCATCAATACTTTGGTCTTTTAAAAATATTTACCGTTAGTATTTTTTTCCAGTCAAATGGTCCAGCGCCAGGATATTTTCACAAGTACACCTTTAAAAGGATTACCAAAAATACCGAAAACGGACCTATTAAGTTTGTTTTTTTATTTTTTAGTTCACGTTTGTAAAATCATATTTAGGTATGCAGATGTTTTGATCAACAGAATTATTGCAAATATAACAATTCTGTTTCAATAATATCCACGGATAAAAATATAAACGATCCAAATGTTCCAACAGACACTCGAGGAAATGGATAAAAAAAATTTAAAAAGTATTTCCCAAAAGAAAAATGACAAGAGCACAAGAAAATGAAGTATGTGAAATGAATATTGACTAGTTTTTTAGGCGTCGAGCTAATGCTCGACAGCCTTCTAGCGATCGTCTGGATTGGCAATCGTCCAAATTCATGGACTGCACCGCCTTTTAAATGCGCATAAGAAACAAGTTCCTTAAAGTATTAAACGTAATACACGATTTTTATTCCATTTATTAAACTAAATTGTGTACAAAAAAACCATTGCCTACCTGGTTATTGACAACTCATTGCATAAGTATAAATTTGCTTAATCAAGAAATGGCGGATGAATACAATCAGGTGTAAAAATTCACTAAATATTATTTTAGTTTATCGCTTACATTTTAATTGGAGAGCGTGCCCGATAGAAATAAAATTTGCGATGTAAATTTATTTGTTATCGGGCACGGTCTCCAAAATAAATGTAAGCGATAAACATATCTAGTAATTTAGTTGCTAAAAATAAACACGATAATGTAGTTGGTCTGGTCGAGCATTTTATAAAGATAGCACGTGTTGTGGATTTGTTTGTAAACAACCGTACCATAGGGAATCTTGTTTCAAACGGGAATTGAAATATTTCAATTCCCGTAAAATAAAAGTATGCTTTATTATTATAACTGGGGACATACTGTTAATGTATTCAAATCATGAACCTGTGAAAATTGTTTAAAGAAAATAATTTATTTGATCTTTGAAATTTCTTCGAATTTTGTAACCATAATGAGTTATTGAATTGTAAAAGCACCAATACCTATTTTATAAGAAAATAAACTTATTTTTGTTTTTAAAGCAGCACAAAACATAATTCATATACTTCTCTATTCTATGTCTAAAATTGTTTGATATTCGACTATCAAATTAACAGAAATTCAAATTATTGATATAATTCTATATAAAAGAATTAAATGGCAGTTCGACGCCTTTGTGGCCGTTCCGGCCTTTGATTATTATTAGCATTTTTTTGAGTCTGTATACATTTATGGAAGATGCAATAAAAAAAACCTATAGATTTGTTGTAGTTTTCATGAATATCTAATAGTATAGGCGGCATGTTTTCTTGTGTATGAGATGTGTAATATTGCCTTTATAATAGTAATAATTTTTCTCATATATTGATTGTTAAATTACATTTGAGACGTTGCTTTTGCTGTGTACATACACAAATATTTACACCTACCGAGCATGATTCCTTAAGAAATGAAGATAATAATTTTTCTATTGATCGACGTATCAAAGAAAAAATTGACCGGAAAACTTCATCAATGCGCGTAGCGCATTGATGAAAAAGTTTTCCGGTCAATTTTTTCTTTGATACGTCGATCAATAGAAAAATTATTATCTTCATTTCTTATCATTTAATAAAACATTTTCAAATAAAAAAATGTGAAGTGTCATTGATCAAACATGTAAATAATGTAAATGAAGCGGCGCGTATGAATACAAAACAACAACAGCAACAGTATTCAAAATGGATGCGCCTTCAGCTGATGCAGAGCTATTGAGCTGAATTTAATGGATTAAACACAAATAGTGAGTTAAAATCTGAACCGGCTGAATTGAAAACGAAAGGAAAATACATGCGATAGCTTGTGATATTATTCCCTGTGCAGAAAAACTCGTATTAAAACTAGTTTTCATGTGAGATCGCTGGAAAATGCAACTGGACATAACCATCCAAGGAAAGGCGATCGTGTACGAAAATAGCCGATATGTCGACAAAGAATAGTATGTATAAGCGACTTTTGTAAACGTTGTGGTAACTAGATAGCCAGTGATGTACTTAAATGGCATATCTGCCGCTTGGAATGCGCCGAAGGAGTTGATGCATTACTCATAGCTTTTCTTTACGACTCTATTTCTGATGACCGATCATGTACGTGTGTAAATTTGAAACTTATGATTATCGTTACCAAATTTGAACAGCAGTGCAGTGTTACCGTGAAAGTTTATAGGCCTATATGTTCGTTATAATATTCCTGGAAAAGGAACAGCCAGCCTCGCTGTAAATGTTGATTGATCTCAAGCAGACGAAATCGCGAGAAGACGCTTAATTTTCTATTTCGTGAATCAAATAATGTGTTTCGTTCATTTTTGAAGGTTAAACTTTCAAGTTTTTATATTCACAAGATTGCATTTTCTTTGCTGACAATAAAACAGACACAACTTTACATTTTGTTGACAGTGTTTATCTTGGAAATACCCGTTCTATAAATAGTGTTAGATCAAAACAGTTGAGAAAAGTAGATCCGGCAAAAATTTTATTGATGCAGGTATCAAAGAAATTTTTCGACCAATCAGAAGCGCCGATATCTCATCAAATGAATAAATATTAAATGATTTCTATATCTTACGGAAACTTATGCTATTTCATAACACTATAGAAACTGAGAGGACTGAGAACTACACACCACGTCTAAGGATTGGTCGAAACCTACAGCGACCTAAGAAAAATCACTGTTTGCACAAAATAATAATGAAGATGTCAGACTCAAATTCCCATAGGAGATGATGTTGCTGTTTCTTTTAGATAACATACTGATACACACTAACAGTCATTTAGTTAATTCAACTTACTTTTAAGGAAGGAGTCTTTTCACGTTTTCGACTTGTCAAACGTAAATTTGATTAATTGTTCATTAAATCAAGATGAAAGGAAATTAAAATAGTATATTTTTCTCTCTTTTTTACTATCATACAACTTGGCATAGTAAAATGTAATCAATGTTTAGAATGGAACAAGGACTATATTTTTGGCGTAATATTGGCGTAAGAAAATATCACATGTTGCGCAATTCAGAATTGCTGCAGATTATATATATATAATGAGTCTGTTTTAGCATTTTAAAAACAATAACAATAATGTTGGATTTTTTTTACTAATGTGAACTAATAATATGATACTTTGGTTTCAGAATATGTTTTTAAAATATGATTTGCCTATCAAATAACATTTTTATAAGCTTTTTAAAGCGCCCATTCTATACATTGATTTTTGTGAAAAAATCACTAAAATCAGTTTTTCTCTCTTATGAAACGGTCAATATGTTAGCTTTTCTGTCAACTTATATCTTTATATAAAGTCTTCATAATACATAAAAAGTAAAAATATTTTATTATTGGAAGCATAAAAAAATAATCAAAATTTCTTCAAAATTTAAGAAAATTAGAGGAAATGCGGGCTAAGCAATATCAATTTTAGTATAAATATTTATTCCAATTTAGTAGTATAAGCTGATAGACACTCTCATGGTCTATGATTTCATTGAAGATTTGAATCTTCAAATCTTAAACAAATGTCTACAGAACTATAAAGAGCTACACTTATTTTTATCACTCTTTACGTTGAGGAAAAAGGTAGTGACCTTGACCTGACCTTTATCCGAAAACAAAAAGGTCAAATTTAATTAAACTGATAGAATCATTAAGTAATATGATCCGTTTGACTGTGTCAAAATTTCATGCATTTCTTATTATAAGAAGTATGTTTGATAATCAAAAGACTCCTTCCTTAAGATAATTTTACTTACTTTTTACAATCAATTTATATGTTTGCTAAAGATGTAAACGTAAACAATTTTAAAATGCTTTCTTTGATGATTTATGCGGGTTTTGAAGATAGCGATCATTGCAGAATTATTTTTGTTTTTGTTTTTTTGCAAAGTCGCCACCATCATATCCCGCATGAATCACCAAAGAAAACATTTTATTGGTTAAGTATATCCCAGTTTTTTTTTCATGTTATATGTACTCATTGGACTCCATTAAAAAGTCAAACTTCTGAATGACTGAAATTTATACATGACTGAAATATACTGAAGATCTTAACACCTTTATAAATATGTTTTGACGTGCGTTAGCTTATATGATGTAATTTTAAAAGATTTTTATGATTTACAAAAGTTGTCCATTGAATAACAGATCAGTGATTTTTTTTTTATTTCATTTCAATTAAGATATACTATAGCTCTGCGAGACAAAGTAAAAGCTACATTAATATTTAACTGTTAATTTAAGATTTATTCTTCAGATATAGTGGGTCATAATAAATTACGAGTTATTCGAGTTTTTATACGTTATTTGCTGAAATTTGAGATGATGTTGTTAGGTATGTGAAATAGATAAAATGATAAGGCTAGCATAAGAATTCAATTACGTCCAATGAATTGTGTGAAAAATATTGGTTGATACTACTTAATTATACCTTTTCCATTGAGATTTTAAAAATAATTGTTCTTGCAGATGCATTTTATTGATATGGAATGTATCAACATGAGAAGTACATAATCACAAATTATTGAATCATGGAATCTATAATATCTAGTATCTACTAAAGGTGAAACATATCTAGTACTTGTTGGTAATTATCCTTGAATAGAAGGTTTAAGTTCTTAAAAATATTTGGTTGATCATAATCAATATTTAAAAGCAATTTCTGATTGACATGACAATGTATTATTATTATCTCTTAAAAATGCATCATAAAGGATCTTGTACTTCTACTCTGTCCCGAGTTTTTGCTTCCATCACATTTTGCTTGATATTTCGATAATCATAAATACCTCTGTACTCAAACTACATTCATCCACTATCATGAAAAATGTCCAGATAATCTGTTTTAAAACGCCCCTTCTACCGCTTCAGGTTTCAATACACATCCAAAAATAGAAAGACTACGGGATTTTGCATTGCATTAGCCATTAATAAGCCCGGATGATAACATTGAAAAATTTTGCGAGGTATCCCGAGTACTTCAAAATGTAGAGAAGATGTAAACATTTCCCATTATAAATCTCCGTAAGAAATTTGTTTTCGTTCCTGTGAACTATTATGAGTAAAAAATGATAATTGTTCAATAAAGATATCTTGGATATTTTCCCTTTTATCGATCTCAACTGTATTGTATTTCTTTCACATGTATGTGTATTTTTATTAGAAATAATAAAAAAAGGATGGAAGCAATAACATGGGACAGACTATTGTTATAATCTATGAGCATTGTGTGTAGTGTGTGTATTGTGACTGCATACAGTACCTACACTAGTATGTACAATACGTATGTGGATACTACACTGTACTAATAAGTGTAATGATACGTGCGTATTCCACGTACATGTTTTGACGCTGTTTTTATAAAATTGTCTTGCATGCTATAGACTTTATGTTATACTATTGTTTTGTCTGTCATTTGATTTCATTTTGACTGTATGCCAACATTGTGATATCAATAAACCATGAAATCAGATTGAATTTATTTGAACATATTTTATTGTATGAAAAAAGGACCAGGAACAAGAGTTATGTACAATCATGTCTACTAGTAATTTGTAATTTTTGAAGAAAATAAATAAATTTGTAACGATTTTCGCCAGGTCATAGATATTTTTATAATCAAAATTTAAAAATTATAATGAAATGACTAAAAAATGACCAAAAATCTATGCACTGAAATAGATTGTTAAAATTTACGAATTATTTTCTAATATCAAACTTTTTTTTTAAGATTGTGAAATATATACATGTACCTAAAATATCCGTGTGCCTATTTATATGATAAAGTAGGGTTTTTTTTAAAAAATTCTACTTTTGAAGGTTGAAATTTAATTTTATATGAATATCTTTAAATATTTACTTTGAAGTTCTGTATATTTCTTCATATGTTTTTATTGAAAATCTCTGACATTCAGTTTTCAATAGACCAATCCACACTTTACAAAAGTGATGTCCCTTGACCGCCATATTTAGGGTTTCTCACAGAAGATCTTAAAGTAGTTTAAAGGTGGTTAAAAGGTTTATGACTTTGTCATTTGACAATAAATTCCCTTTTTCTTGTGTATTTTGATTGCCCCAGGATGAGGCAACCCACACATCGAAGGAATAAATCAAAATTAAAGAGATTTTATCACAGGACGCCCAAATATTTGGTAGCATGAAGAAGGAACAAGTTGCTGTCCTTTAAAAAAGGACTGCAATACGTGGACCAAATGCATGAGTTTCCAACGAAAACGTGAAAGCCTTAAGATTATCAGATATTCCACCGACTCTAGCCGCCTACTTTTAACCACTATAAATGTGTACGTTGTATAGCCCTGACTTTTCATCTTAGAATTTAAAGGGTTCATACTTCTAAAATAATTATGATCTATATCAATGAAGATTGCATGTAAAGTATCAGACATTCGGCGAGTTCTACTATTTGCGCACACATTACGCTTCGCACTACTTTGTTAGCTATGTAGTGACAGCTTTGTGTAAATTAATTTCATATTTTGATGCATTTTTCTTGAGATCTTAACTTTTATAGAGTGACATAATTATTCAATCATCTATTATATACAGACACAAAATTATTCAATCATACTTAAATGCTTAAAAAATTTTTAATCGGGAAGTACTCTAGCCTCGCCTTACGGCCTACTATAAAAGTAAAGTTAAGCTACATGTGTATTCGGAAAACAACAAAACATTGCAAATTATGCTATTTGATGCCTGTTGTAGTTTCGGCATAACATCAACTTATTTCATAATACTGACAGTTCATATCACATGCTGATGATTTCTTTCAAAGGAATTCTTTGTTTCTGTACTGTTAACCGAAAACTTTACATTTACAGCGCCTTTGAACTTATGTGTGCATATGGCATGGAATCCCGATCCCGATTCAGATAAACGCGTGCTAGCCTGGTTCCCTGAGCTACTCATTACGTACAGGAACCAGGCTAGCTCATGCGCATGCTGAATTTTCCCCATAGCATTCGGTTTAACCTTGCTTATATATTTTCAAAAAGTTTATTTTTTTTTCCCTTTTGACCTTTGGGTTGACCCCGGGCAGGCTTGGGGTAATGCTAAATGTAATGGTAATGCATTGCAATGCATTACATGTTTTCAAAGTAATGCTAGTAATGTGTAATGCCTCAAAATTAGCATTACAAGTAATGCTAATGTAATGCATTACTTTCCAAAATCTAGTGTAATGCTGGCATTACATGGCATTACTTTGCATTACTATGCATATTTATGCATGTTCACTTTAAAAAATGTGATGAATAAATGAATAGCGGAAATTGAATTTGATTAAATTTATTTTTAAAGAAGAAAGAAATAATTCTAATTGAGAAAAAATGTTTTAATTGTACATGTTTTATCAAAAAAGGTTTTTTTAAATTCTTTTTTGAATTGTTTATATTACTAAAGATAACAGCACAATTTCATAACATTTTTAAGAGTGTTGTTATTAAGAGTTTTTAATCATTTACACAATTTACTCCAATTAGTTTGCACTTCGAGAAGAAATGTGTCAACAACACACTATGCCCCCCAGGATAATCTAAGTACATGTATCAAAACAATCTATTGTTATAAGAAGTGCTAAACACCCCAATCCCCTTCCCTTCAATTCAATTCAATTCAGTTTATTTCGCTCACACCATGGAATGGTACATGAGGTCAATCATTATATACAGTTCAAAAGTCAGAGGTACATTGTATAAATGAATAGATAAGTAGTAAATAAATAGTAAATAAGCATAAATATACAATATATACAATGAAGATAGGAAAAAGTATAATAATGGAGGACAGACTATTATATCAAACTGTATATTTTGATAATAAAATAACATAATTTTTTCAGGTTTGTAGCATTTGAACAAGACATAAGTTCACAAAACTTAATAGTATTTGGCGCTGACCAGTATTTTTCATCAAGATATTTACGTCTAAATGTCAATAGTTCTTTACATTCCAGAATATAATGAAATTCGTCAGCAATTTGACCAGAATTACACAGTTTACACACTCTTTGGTTTAAAGGTGTATTGTACCATCTCCCAGTCTCCACTGGGAAATGGTGATATGAAGTTCTAAATTTCATAAAAACCTTTCTGAGCCTAAGTGGCAATATATTAATGTAATTTTCATAATTAAAATTTTTCTTAAAAATCTTGTAAATTTGCCCTTTTGACGAGTCATTAATGTCACTAGACCATTTTTGGATATATTGGTCTTGTAACCTTTGTTTTACAATTGTAGAAATCCACTTTACATTTACAATATTTTGTTCATACCAAATGTTTGAAAAACCACACATATCTAAAATATTTTTAACACCTACAATCCAAGAGTTTGACATATTTCCCCTTTGATATTGCAAGACCAAAAACTTATATAAAACAGATACAATTTTGTTTTTGGAGTTTGTAAATAACTTTGACCAGTAGGAAATCATTCTGGTATATACATTGATACATAAAGGGAAACGACCTGTTTCCCCGTAAACCATATAGGATGGTGTACTACTTTTTAAATTAAAAACATATTTTAAAAATTTTAAATGTACACGTTCAATAACTTCTATATTTTCGTAACCCCAAATTTCGCACCCATACAATAACACTGGGACTACAATTTTATCAAATAAGTCAAACTGACAATCGACAGGTAAATTAAATTGTCTTATTTTTCTAATAACACTGTACATTGCTTTCTGTGCCTGTTCACACAAATGTTTTTTAGCTTTAGCAAATGATCCTGTTCTGGAAAAGATTATACCCAGATATTTAAAATCTTTGACATTTTCTATAGCAACCTTATTGTAATAAAACACATTTTTCGGTAGAGGGCCTTTTGAAAAAATCAAAATTTTTGTTTTGTCAGTATTGACTTGTAACTTCCATTGACTACAATATACATAAAATTCATTCAGTGCATTTTGGAGGTCTTCGGCAGTCTCAGTCATAATTACAGTATCATCAGCATAAAAAAGGATAAACAGTTTCATATACATAAATAATTCATTTTCTATAGCATCAGAAATACTCTTGAGACCTTCAATGTTTTTGTCTAATAAGAAATTCTCCAAATCACTGATATACAATGAAAACAAAAATGGTGATAGGTTTTCGCCTTGGCGAACTCCAACATTACAGTTAATAAAATCAGATGTGGTACCATCCATACTAATAAGAGATTTAATACCCTGGTACATATTTTTAATATAAACATAACATTTTCCACTAATACCATTTTTTGACATTTTGTACCATAATCCACTTCTCCAAATAGTGTCAAATGCTTGTTTAAAATCGATAAAGGCACAAAATAATTTCTTTTTCTGTTTCATAAGAGTTTCTGATAAAAACTGCAAAGTTAACGCATGATCTAGGGTAGAATAGCCTTTTCGGAAACCAGTTTGACTCTCACTTATTATATTAATCTTATTTGCATATGCTTCCAGCCGTGTGCTTAAAATAGATGTAAAAAGTTTACCAAGACAACTTAATAAAGTTATAGGACGATAATTTTCAGGTTTCGTAGGGTCCCCTTTGTTTTTATAAATAGGCTTTACAATTCCAATTAACCACTCGTCTGGAACAATACCACTATCAAAAATAACATTAAATAATTTTTTGTACACTGGTAAAAAAACAGTAATAGTAGAACAAATATGTTCGTTCAACACTCTGTCAAAACCTGCTGCTTTGTTGTTTTTTAAATTTTTAACCGCAGGCAATATTTTACCGTCATCTATTTCACAGTTAAGAAAATCATCAACATTTTCATAAGCGACATTTAAAAAGTAGTCATCATTATCTACAGCAAGCGACTCATCCTCAGTTTCACTAATACCCTTTATAAAATTAAAATAATCATTAATATCAACAGCACACTTTTTGTCTTTACATGTTGAATTTAAAATTTTCCAGTACTCTTTGGTATTTGTAGTACGCACATTCTTTATTTCGCTATGTCACAATAGAATAGGAGACAGACATGCACCTTTAAAAGCAAAATGAATGAATAATCTTACTTATTTTCTCTCTCTTTCTCTGTCTCTCTCTTTCTGTGTGTGTGTCTCTCTCTCTCTCTCTTGTATATTAATTACACTGTACATTAGTTTGGACTGATAGAAAATACAAGATTTATGTATTTAATCTATTATTCCACTTAATATATCCTAAGATAAAGATCGTCAAACAGTATTTTTCCAGTCCAAGATTTGACTGCTCCTGCAAAATATTTATTTATTATAGCCCGGAAGATGGATGCATTTAAAAGATGAACCCTTTGAAACTTCGATCATAGTGCAACAGCAATCTTTTGTCTTCAAGTGTCCTCCGTAAAATGAAATACGATTAAAATATATTAAGAAATATAACTGGGAAAAATCATCTGTTTATGAATTAATAAAATTAAGTGTCCAAAATTATAAAGATTTGTGTAATCTGGGGATATATCTATATTTAGCTTTTAAAAACCGCAACATTATTTCATAAATTGTTTTTTGTTACGCATGTTATCCTGTGTCTCTATTTCATATCTGATATTGTGTCATGCCAAATGTCTATAAATATCATTTTACTTATGTAATATGTTGTTCATATTGCCACAATATGATTATACATGTATATTGAGCAAATAAAGAATTACTCTTGTTTATTCATTGAATTTGAATCTGATACTGAGCATGAAGCTGTAGATATGTTAAAGAGTGTTGTATATTTGAAACATTTGCAAAAACTCTTTATTAGCTTTACTTTAAAAAAAAGTAATGGTAATGGTAATGCATTACTTTACTCATGTAATGGTAATGTAATGCATTACTTCAAGAAAATCAAGTAATGGTAATGGTTATTTAATGCCCAAATTCATGAAGTAATGGTAATGTAATGCATCACTTTACAATGTAATTCGCCCCAAGCCTGACCCCGGGGAACAACTTTTGCAAAGTGTGGATTAGATTAGTTCTGTAACTCCTCAAACCTGATCACGTCTTATGAACACAATTAAACGTCCAAAGGCATTTGAAATATTTATTATTGTACGATGAAATGAAACGTTCAGATGTACAAAACTAATTTGATAAGTACTTCTGAGATATAACCGTTGAATGATATCTATTCATTAAAAGTTTTCTCGACAAAGTTTCTGGCACTATGGAATCATTTTTAAACGGAGCTTGGACTTTGAGTAGTTTTGTCAAACAGCAATATGACATAGTCCTGTCTATTTCATTGCTGGCCACTCAGCCATGGCTCATTGAAATCAACAAGATTTGTCTGGTCTGGGTTTTGAGCTGAGATTACGCAATCTTTGTATATTTCACTTAAAACCAGCGTTGTTTTTAACTTGTTTTGACACACGTAAAAGATAGTTACATCCTACTGAGAGTCCAAGATCTTGGTAAGGTGGCTCACTACACCGTGAAATATTTTCTCAAATCTGCAGAAAAATACTTGATTATGATAGATATCATAATGGATAAGAAGTATTTTAGTCAAATAGGCAAAATATGTGCAATTTTGGATGAAAAATTACATTTTTAAATGCATTTTTAAATGCAATTAACATGAAGAAAATCTCCAGGCGGATTCGAACTCACGATCTGCGGTTCAGAAGCCCAATACTTTAACCACTGAGATAAGACAATACACAACCCAATTGAACGATATAAACAGTTTTTAAAATTATTAAAACATTTAAATCGCCATCTTGTGACGTAGTGTCTTAAAAAGTATAAGTGTAGGTGTAGTGGGGTACCTTAAAATGGTTCGATTTTTAGCCACAGAAGCGAACTTAATAACATAATTTAAACCTGTTCCATGTATCATTTAAAATCCTGACAAAGAGCGTATATAATGGCTAAAAAGCGACGACACACATACATTTCAATGAAAAAATCAATTTTTGCCAACTGGCGAACTTTGTAATCATGCATATTATATATATATATAAATATATATATATATATATATATATATATATATATATATATATATATATATATATATATATATATATATATATATATAGTACATGGACTCGAAAGCCGTCCCATGATATTATAATTTTAATTTAATGAAAAATTGATGCACTGTTTTATCCGAGGATATAAATATGCTGTGCTATGAGACGAAAGAATACAATCAGTGATCACAGCTCAGCTATATAAAATCAGTACCTAAATTTCGGAAATTACATAGCGTCAGATACTTATACTAGTATCTATTTTTACCAAAAGGTACTTTCCATTCAAGCACTGGTAAAACGAAATAATTTGAAAAGCGGTTATACCTCTTTGACTTGTTTCTGACAGTACATTGTAGAGTTGCCTCGCCCTTGTTTCTTATGTTTAATCACATTAACATGACGTTAACCACAATGTTTTGTATAAACATTGATTGTTAAAATACATAAAGAAAGAAATAGCTGATATGACCACCGCTTCAATGTTGTTTTAAATATCCGTTGATAGTCTACAAAAGGGGCCCTATGTTGCGATTGAAAAGAAAAATGTGAGGTATAAACATGAGGATTTGTTATTGCATAATTATGATGAATCCATATAGAATATATTTGATTTAGACTGCAATCTGATTGTACGAGGGTTGTTCGGAAATTATTGAGACATTTTCTCTTATTCTTTTAGTAAAAAAGATAAACCCTTGAAATTTCACCATAACGTAAATCAGGATAGAGATTATCAATGAGAAAAGTTTCTTGTCCATGGCATGAATAGATCATTCCTGGTAAGCTGGCCAACGTGCCTTCGTCCAGTGACCCGGCGCAACCGCAAACTTTTTGCAACGTCATTTTAACGCTTCTTATTGGTCATGTGTTTTAAACACCTTACAAACGAACGGAAATAAGAATTATTCTTTATTTCTCATCTTTTGTTTTCATTTCAAGATGTCATCATTCAGATTTTCTCTCATTCTTGGTTTTTTTAAAGGGCAAATCGAGATATTTTTACCCGAAACTCTAGTTACTGTGAATGTCTCCTGCAGTCATTTTTTATATATTTTAGAACTGTTGACAACAGTTAGCGTGTCGAAAGTACTTGATAATTAATCCCTTTGGCCTAATTCTAGTTAAACAATCAGTGAAAAAAATATGATGAACTGAAGCTCTATACCTTGTCTTGTCATCGTATAGTTTTTTAAAACAATTGCGTGGCCTTAAAAGGTCTTCTTCTGAGATTTCCACTAGTTTGACGGTTTTCAATGCGCCGCCTTGACGTCAAAATTCAATGTAAAGTCGTTGTCAGATTTCTATTGTTTGGTAAATATACGTGTACCATATCCGTATTTCAACTCGAACATCAGTGAAACTTAATCAAAAGTTAGTCGCAAAGAATAGCAAAATGAACATATTTAATTTGATTTCTTTTATCATTAACTGTAATTCTACGTACACTTATAACGTAGATGTTTAAGTTGTTAAATCTCCGAGTTCATGGCTGCGCCGGGTACCCCGACCACCGACTTGTTTATCTACCGTCATAAAAAAAATATTAAATATTCTTTTAATATTACTTTGTTTTATTATTTGCTGGCGTTTCTTCTGTGTCGATGCCAATTTTCACCAAAATCCGTCAATTAGAAAAGAAAATATTCAAGTTGTCTCAATAATTTCCGAACAACCCTCGTACATAGCGAATATAGAAAAACAATGAGCAGATCGTGGATCTGATTTTAATCAGATTGTTTTAGACTAACTGCATATAGCAATAAAATTTAATTTTAAGATAATACGGTATCATAAATAACAATGGAAAAGAACTTCAAACTTCTTTGTTCATGATCATCATATATACAAATATCCCTGAGTAAATGTCAAATTTTTTCGTTGAAATGGATTAAAAATCACACGCACCGATATGCTCACGCTTTCGTGCTACAATTTTTCAAATTCCACGCTTCATGCAACATTTTAGGGGTCAGTCGGTGTGACGTCACTAACTTTTTCGATTGGTACTCACATCCGATTTTCTGGAGGGCGGCGTGAAATCCCGGCAGGTGCGTGGCGTTTAACCCGAGTCTATTCAAACACAGAGACACATACACGTCCTCTAGATAAATGAACGGGACGTCCTTGGAGACCTTATACACCTTCTCCACGACGTTCATACTAGTCACGTAACCCGTACCGGAACAATATGGCGGATACAACTTATTGGGGTACATTTCGTAGGTCACTGACCACTTTTCGGTTTTAGACCTGATTGGCTCGCGGCTGAGGTTACAGTATCCCCCGATACCTTTCTCTAGCACAGAACTATATTTCGTCACTGCATCCTTCAAGGAATTCAAATTCACAAACATGTCGTCATCTGTTTTCATGAAGAATTTGGCGACCTTGCACTTGAGACTCGCCCACTTGAAGGCCATTATCGTTTTTAAGGTCAAATTATTATAACTATCTTCGAAGTCTTCTTGAATGATGTCACGATAGGTGGCGCTCTCCGTTTCCAAGGCAACCTGATCCGCGGTGTTTGACGTCGCCCCGAGCAGGAAGGCGTACCTGACGTCACCTGTATTCGATCTCGTATGCGTCAGCCATGTTTCTCGGAGCGCCTTCCTCCTGGCTGTGTTTACATGAGTTGTAGAAATGAGCACGATGACCTTGACATCTTTTTTATCGGCCCCGACACTGCATATTTCCTCGCTATCCAAAATATAAGTGTAATGATGCGGAAAGCACGAATCGCACACATCCGGGCGTTTAGACACAATTGTCCGGTTTTGTGCGGAAATCCAATCGGTTTTGACGACGTTAATCGAATGGGTTGGCGCTTTAGTGGCAAGATTGGAAGTCTGGAAATAAAGCACACGTTTTACATCCGTGTTGACGGTCTTGACGATGGGGGCGAAACTTTTCAGGTTGCTGTTGATGTACATCAGGTGCATTAAAAGAAGAACTGAGGACGTGGCAAGAACGTAAACAAAGTTCAACATCCCACACGGTGTACAGAAAAAACGCCTCAAAGGGCGCCACAAATTGAACGCCATGTTTTTACTTTCGTCAGCTTAGAACATCCATTGCGTCATGGAGGAGATGTTTTACTAACCAGGACATCGGCTGTAATGAAAAAAGGATAGAGTGTTAAATAATTTTCCTTCCTTTTTCCGGTTGTATATAAGTGGCGGATGTACCGATTGTAAGTTGTAACAAGGGAAGGGGGGGGGCAGTTATCACTGAATTGTATACTCTTCTTCTTAACATAAAACAATAATAACCAACGTTTAAAACTCAACGATAAAATTAAAAAGGCATAACCATTTAAAAATAAACGTTAGAATCTAGGTCTGAAATAACAAAAGCTGGTTTTATGGTTGTTAATACACACATATTTAGCTCTCCATTATACATATTATACATGTACCATGTTGCACAATGCACAGGAATCTATAGATCTACATTGTAACTATTAAAAGATTTTTTTTGACGTCAGGAGCCTGTGAAAAAGTAATATTCTGAGGAAAACTTAAACGGAAGAATTTTATAATTAAAACTCATCTTCAATTTAATTTCATTTAAAAAGGAAGTGTTTCTAATTTAGCGATATTTGCATTAGTATGGTATGTATAAGTACTGTCTTGTGTACTTACTTAGAACGTACTACATTTTGTAGTGACTCCTCATTTAACAGCTAGCGAGCCCTTCCAATTCATCTAGTCATCGATGACACGTGAAATCTCCAGTTACATCTTCAGATCCAAAATCCTTAAGTGAGAGGAAAAAATGTTGTTTATGTTTCCTCCAATACAACGCCACTGAATTAATTTTAAATGTGTGAAGTGCATGTACATGACTAAGAAGGGAGTACAAAGTACTAGGAAATGGGATGACATACATCGATTCACGTCACTTGACACGGAAGAAACTTATAATGTACAACACCGGTTGGGTATCTTAATTTTAATTAATCCACTAAAAGCAAGCAATTTAGATTTAGTGATATACATGTAAGCGTTTTTATAAGGAAACGAATTTACAAGGAAATGAATCACTTAAGAAAATGTTTTTTTAGGGCTGGAGAGTATTTGTATGCTCTCTCTCTCTCTCTCTCTCTCTCTCTCTCTCTCTCTCTCTCTTGTTTCCGAGTTTTACCGGAAAGGCCGGAGAAGTTTCGGTTGATTTTGCGATTGACCTGTAATTTGGACATGTATTGAAACCTCGAGCTGCCCAAACAATACCGAAAAGCCAGGTAGTCAACAAATTATCCTTCAAAACTTTATCAAAATTTTTGATACGATGTCTGAAGCCATAAAATTGTTCTTAATGGAGAGAAAAAAAGCAAATTTGAGTAGTTTCCTTTATATCGTTATACAGCGCTCTTCTTCTTAAGAAGATAAGTATACTCTAAAAATGGCCACTAAAAGCAAATTTGTTGACTTCGGAATTTGAGTAGTTTCCTTTATATCGTTATACAGCGCTCTTCTTCTTAAGAAGATAAGAATACTCTAAAAATGGCCACTACCATCCATTCCACTTAAATTAGCTGTGAAACCTTTAAGTGTTCCTTATATTGTCTGACTAATTTGATTTTCTTCCATTCTTTGTCATACATTTCTAATATTCCGCATTCGGAACTTCTCGTCTTAAGTGACTTACAATGTGCTACGTTCGCAAATTATCGCGCCTTTTCGGCAGAGCTAGGAAAAACACCTCCCTTTTCTACATAATGGTGTTAGTTGTTGTTACAATTTATCTCATTAAATGTCTAGACAAATCTACACATAGTTGTCTCTTCTGATGTGTATTTTAGGGATTAATATCAATGAATATAATCAAGTTTGGCTCAAATAACAGAAAATGATAAGTTGTTCTTAATTGTTAATTAGTAAGAGGAGGTAGGGGGTAACATGGACGCCAACGAAAGGCCCGAGAGGTTGCGATTGGTTGCTATTGCCACGCTCAAGGCTTCGAATTAGTCTAAGGTGAACATCTGTTGTAGTTATAAATAAGTAACCCGGATTATTTTTTTAAATGGCTGAATCAGATGTTCCATTATACCACGTACTCCAAAACCAGCTCGAGACTGTCAAACACAAAAATTAGCTCGGCTCGCGTCACCTCTAAATATTTTATTCAGGGAGATAGTATTTCTTTAAAAAAATACATGATCAATACTTATTATCATTAGACTAACAACAGTGTAAAAAGTAAAAGGCAAAGACAGAACTTGAGATTTCAAGCGTATAAGATCGAAACGTATTATAAATTATTATTAAAAAAAATTGTAAAAATGTTCTACCTTGCAGTCCGATTCATTATTGTTACACGCAAAAACTGAACACAATCGAATGATTTCACATCAGTTTATTCCATGAGTGTTGAACAAAGACTGACAGAATTTCTTATAAAATATCTTTAAAATAGAAATTAAATGTCAAATTCCCACGGACGGGATGGAGGTTATTAAAAGTAATGTGAAAATGCCTAGCCTGTTTATAATCTAAAATTTAATTGGAACCAAATCTGCCAAGTCCCACGATTTGAGCGATATGGTGCGAAAGATAGCAGGGAGAACTGTCAAAGCCTCTCCCCCATTCATAAATTACATCATTTGCTGACCTTACAAGAATTTGTAGAATTCTTACTACAATGAAATTAAGGTTAAAATTTACTCATAACAATTATATTCTCTTAACGTTAGCACTCTATGTTGATACACATGTATTCCCCCGGAAGCGCCATTGATAAATATCAGAGTAAATTTCGAAACATTGCGACTATCTCTTTTGTCCTTAGCAGACTTGTTATTTACGTTTGGCGATCCTAAATCAGTGAGGCTAACATCAGACCGGTATCATACCAAATGGCGTCGGAAGCAAATTGAAAGGGGGGGGGGCTAGACATCTCCAAAACATTTTTACAAGCAGATAAAAAAAATGCTTATGTTATGTCTGACTCGGCAAAAAAAGTAGGGGAGGGGCTAAATGTAAGACACCCCCACCCCCCGCCCCCCCCCGCCCCCCCCCCCCCCCCCCCCCCCCCCGTTCCGACTCTTATGAAACCGGTCTAACATTTGATATCAACCTGTTACATGAAGTCCCTCGGTAACGATACATATAACCGATTTATATATAAATGTAAGTAAAAGGTCGAAACTTATTGTTAATTATACTATATTTATATAGAGTAATAAAACAGCGTAAAAAACCTTCTACCTTGCAGTCTGAGTAATTATCCTTTGTATGTTTGCACATTATGTTGATACACGGGTATTTTCCCCCGGAAGCGACATTGACAAATATGATACCAGAGTAAATTTGAAACATTGCAGCTATATCCGTACCTTTGTCCTTAGCAGACTTGTTATTCACTTTTGGCGATCCTTAATCAGTGAGGCCGACATCAGACCAATATCATAGCAAATGACGTCGGAAGCATATTGAAGGGGGGGGGGGGGGCTATAGCCAGACCTCTACAAAATATTTTTCAAGCAGATAAAAAAAAATGCTTATGTTATGTCTGACTCGGCAAAATAAGTGGGGGTGGGCTTCAGGTAAGCCATGTAGACCCCCCCCCCCCCCGGCTCCTATGAAACTGGTCTGACATTTGATATCAACCTGTTACATGAAGTACTGATATTCTAGCTTTCTAACAGCCCAGTCAATCAATAAATAATTATTGAAATATACAGACAATGTTTTATTAAATTACGATAAACGAATATGCCAGTTGCAAAATCAATATTTGAAAAAAAAACCAGATAATTTTCAGCCCAAACAGCCCTCGAATTATATCTGGGTTTTTTTGTTGGGTTGCTTCTTTTTTTTAGGGGGGGGGGTTATACAGAATAAACCCTTCATTAATATGAGATACTGAGGGTTTAACAAGAATTTCGGATGTATAGAAACACGACCCATCCCACCCGCGGCCCTCATAAAAATAGTAGATCTATAGTCTGTGATCTTCCAAGCGCAGAGATTGTATAACGCAAGAACAAGATCTTTGATTACGACTCCACATTCCTTGTGTAAATAAGGTTCAAAACAAGTGATAAAAGGATCTAAATTTAATTTCCGATGGAAAATTAAAACTTTTAACCCTATAGCGAATGCAATAGGAATAAAGGAAATAACAAATTCATGATATACGAGTAAATGAAAATCGGTAAATTAAAGTTTTTGTTTGTTTTAGGTGTCATTTTGTTTTTTGTTGTTATTTTTTTTTTTTAAATTTTTTTTTTTTTTGGGGGGGGGGGGTCGGGGTTGGGGGTTGTTTTTTTTGTTGGGGGGGGGTATGTTTGGTTACTTTTTTGGGGGGTAGGGTTGTTGTTTTGTTTTGTTTTTGTGGTTTTTTTTTTTGTTTTTTTTTTTTGGGGGGGGGGGGGGGGTTGCAGGTATTAGAAATATGTTCAGAACAGGGCCTTCAGTTTTTTTGTGTGGAAATATACCTAATATCGAAAAAGACTGCTAAATTTTTTTTATATCTTTTCTGTTAAATAAAATTGAACACTGAGTAAACTGTTTAGTTCAGTAGTGATAGCTCGCATGTTGATAAAAATTACAATTGTATATCTAATATTGATTTACGGCATCCGGTTTTGTTTTTACAGAGTACTATTGCATATATTTAAAAACAAATCAGCTTTTAAATGTTATAGAATGTATTATGACCAAGCTGCAAAATGACATTTCCAGCAACAGAAAAAGTTGACTACTTCTGGGGTCTTAATCGGGGGGGGGGGGGGGGTGTCATGTCTTCAAACACTAGTGGACACCTTGTACAAAGCCACTCAGCTTGAAAGCATTTTAATTTGCTGCCATACAATGCAGTATTATGCGTCTTAGACCTGTCGTATCAATAGCTCAATGTATTCTTTCTTAAAAAAAGCGATTTGTCTGGAGAAAATATTCATGACTCTCAGTTATTTATATAAATAGAATTTGAGACCGACTTGATTTTTTTTAAATTAATAAGAATCTAACCTCTCCCCATTACACAGCCAGCGATTAATGAACAGCATTTTTTTGTAAAAAAATTTTCTTTGATAAAAAAAAAAAAATAACCTCGTCGTTTCAGCACATTATCACTGACGTTTGCCACTACACAACAAAACCAGTCGGGGTTTTTTTTTTTTTTTTTGGTATCAAATGAATTTTCACAAATTATTGGCAAGATTCCCCCTTCTCTTTCTCTCTCTCTCTCTTTCTCTCTCTTTCTCTCTCTCTCTCTCTCTCTCTCTCTCTCTCTCTCTCTCTCTCTTAATATTTTACACTTTTGGTCTGTTTCTGAAATATATTCAACTAAAATTCCCATGAGATGAAGTTTCATTCATTTCGTGACACAAAGCAACCTCTCTCTCTTTCTCTCTCTCTCTCTCTCTCAACAGTTTTGTATAACAGGTCCATCTCTTTACATGTTTTAACACAATATCAATATGAAGCCAAACAAAGTATCCAGCTCAGAAAATCGGGCACCTGCTACATCATGTAAAACCGACGGTGGCGACTTTGGACAATTAGCATTCAGCTGAGCACTGTTAAAGGACAAAAAGTCCCCTAATCAGATGACCAGGGCTTTACATCCTTACCTTGGATAAGAAGAATAAATGTCCAATCACCCGAAAACTTGTTCCTTATTTATAAATAAGCGACCGTATTTTTTCGACACATTTCTTGGATAAAACAGAGCAAAGGTACCTATTGTCTTGGTTTTCAGATGAAGTTGATGAGAATCAACCGCTGTACACAATTCGATCGATACCAGAGTCAGAAACCTGTTGCACTTCGGGAAGGATTTATTATTAACGAGCAAGGCGTGTTACACAGGCTTAATCGATCAATAGATGAGAGAGAGAGAGGCGGATGGACAGAGAGAAAGAGAGAAAGAAGATTACCAAATTGTTTGTTCCCATTGTTGATGGAGTATGCAGAAGGTCCGAGTTACCGTGAACTGCATATATATCTCGGGAGTTTACGCATGCATGCACTTTCTACAGGGAGAGCCATTTTTTGAGGGGGGCAATTTACAAGTGACCTAAATCTCAAATCTAAAGACCGAAATTCATTGAATAAAGAATGGTTCGCCTACGAAGTCGTTACAGGTATATTATCCTTTGCAATCGGTTGTCTAAAAGGAGATAATGAGACACGTGTTACTATATTAGAGATTCGAATTTCAGATTGTGATGGAACAAATTTACTCAAGATTGGTGACTGGCCTGACATTTATGATTTTATCTTTAAATCTTTTGAACTCAGGTCCCGAACGGAATGTCTTTAATTTGTGTTCTTTCATTGTTTACTAGATACAATACTACGTCGGACTCTGAAAAATTCATTGAGTGGGGGAGAGACAGAGGGATTTTGAAATAGAGATTACAAAAATCGGGCTTGGGGTAAAATGCTGACGATGGACCCTCCACTTTGGAGGGTCCATAGTGGAGGGGGTGGAGCTTGGTATGTCAGTCTTAATTCAGAGTCCGTTTGATCTGTCATTCCAATTAAGTTATCAGCAACAAAATGGGGCACATTGTTTTATTTATATGACTTTTAAACACAAGCACATAAAACTTCTCTCCCCTAATTGACGATGACAAATGGTGGCACTTTCATTTTGGTGCTGGGTTTATTGTTCATTAGTTCTACACAAAATGTATATACCCGGTAGTAAAAATATTACAGTTGCATTATTGCTGAAATGGACAAAATTTTTAAAATTTATAACAGCTTATGAATTTTATTCTACAAAAGTGTAAGTCTTGTAAAAATAATTAATTTATTTTATATTACATTTCCTTTAAATGTCCCTATGTTCTGAAGATAATTGTGCTGAAATGTCTAAATGCACTATGACATGGCGAGACATTTCAAACACCGGACATTGTCTCCGACAACAATCCGCATTGTTAATACATATTTTGCAACGAAGCTGACACTCTTGGTGACTTGGAATTCGGACTCGGATATTTCCGATAATCATACTGTTTGAGAACAAGATCATTGGGTGGTTTTCTAAAATTTTCTGTGAATAATTGTCCACATCCATAGCATTTTTTTTTACTATTAATATATTAACATTTGTTACTCGGGGAAAAAAGATAAATCTCTCCCAACGTTGAGGTGAGTTAACTTCCTGTTCACAGTCTCAGTGGACTTAGAATAATTGTTACACAAACATAGAGTAATTTATGTATCCTGATAAAGTTCATTTGAAGTTGCTAAATTCATTAAATGTAAGGACCTCCCTCTCCTTTTTTTTCAATTTCTAATAAACAACCCATATGTTTTAGCTATTAGGTGCATGATGAAATTGGAATGACAGATCAAACAGATTCTAAATTAAGATTGACACACAAAGTTCCACCCCCTCCACTATGGACCCTCCAAAGTGGAGGGTCCATCGTCAGCATTTTACCCCAAGCCCAAAAATCGTATCGATAAATTATCAAACTGTGGCTCCACTGAGCATTGAGAGAATATTCATGAGATAAAGAGAGAGAGAAAATGAGAGCAGGAGAAAATACTGGATGTCCAAGAGAAAATAAAGAAAAGACGCTGATTACATTTTTTATCGCCTTATCTGTATCTCACTTGAACCTTAAATTAGAATGAGCGCGTGCGAAGAGAGAGAGAGAGAGAGAGAGAGAGACTTATTCGTGACTTACCTACTACAAAGTGTAATTACTCTAGCTTCCAGGTTATCGGTTGAAGTGACTTCACCTGTGTAAAACCATAGTTTGAGTATGAACCTGTATTCGTGACCCACCTAATAGATTACACGGTTTCCCAGCACCCAATCGCGTGTCCCCATTGTGCTGTCTCGTTGACCATGCTAAAAAATGCGCTTGAATTATAAGATTGTGAAACAGTTACATTGTCAGCTTACAGTCCGTCTTGATGAATTTAAATAGCGTGAAACATCTTTAAATCGTTCTTTTTAAACAACTATTGTGACCGAAATAGAAAAGTGTAATTAAGTTAAGAATTTGGGTCATGGGGCAAGGATAAATTGACAAGTTAAAGGATTTATATATATATTAAGTATATATATTTTTTAGTAAATTTGATACCGTTTTTCTGCATTTAGTTTCAATGGATTCTGTTTAAAGCGCTAAAAACCTGGGTCATCTCTTTGACAATTAAGCTTATGATCATTTCTAATATAAAGATAACGCAAGGACAACGTGAAATGTGGCTGGCATAGGGTAGGGTAAACATTAATTATGGTCAGAACTAAGTGTAACATTAAAAGTTTAAAATCAAAGATTCCTAAACTTAACTGTATGTACAGGTCATACTAATTGAGAGGTCGAAAAAGAAAACATGTATGAATACAAAAAATTATATTTATATGGACACGAATTTCTTGTAATAAGATTTGCAAGTAGCTAATTAATTTACTGGGCATGGTGAATCAAAAATGGTATATATCCCTATATATATTCATTAAATTATTAATTGAAGTGACACATTTTGAGCCATCCTCATATTTGATTTAGTTTACTATCGGGTAAAACGGTTAAAGTTAAGTCAGGTTGCTTTCGATATTAATATTAAAGTAGGTGAATCAATTATTTTTTGTTTTAAACGAGAGAGAGAGAGAGAGAGAGAGAGAGAGAGTTAGTTTAAACTCAGTTTTAACGTGTTTTTTTTTTACACCGGCGGTATAGGCAAGAAATTAAAAATCGAGATCATTAGTTATTAATACATGTACACGTTTATTGATATATGCAGGTCTGTTACTCTACGAGAAAATTCGGGTTGACCAGCTGTTGACATGCCACATATCAACCCAAATTTTTCCCACAACATAATATAAATATGATGTTACACTTTTAAATTGAATATTGAAAACTTGATTGAATATTGAAGCAAGATTTTTCCAACACGCTTTTAAGTAATTTTAGAACCGAGATTGAATTACTATAATTTAATACCCTTTTGAACAATGTAAACCAAAAAGAGATTACTCTAAGATAAAATCACTAAATATATTTAGATTTTTAAGGTAGATTTGGTTGGTGGTAGAATAGAATTGGTCTGTTGAGTAGCCAGCCTCTTCCCAAACAATTTTATTGGTTTTTTTCCGAATTTAAGAAATCATTGGCTTCAGACCTGTTTCCACGCCGAGTCTAAATTCTCCTTTTTCATGTGGAGGAAAAGGGGTGCAGAGTTGCGTCATGCCACTTTGAGTTACACTGTATAATATATCTTTAAAGGGATAAACCTCCACTTTTAAAAAAAAAAATGATACGGACTACGTGTTAAAACAACCATAGTGGGACGGCACACACACACCTACACTGGGTCAGGTTCTTGGAGTGCTTCACAGCCTAGTGGTGATCAAATTAAGGCATACAGAATGCTTCGGAACTCTCCAACATCTCCGTCCTCTTAGGCAAACGGAACGTTTCGGGCATTTTTCATACATTAACAGTATAAATGAAAGTTAGTCTTACTCAAAAGGAAATCACCGTTTTCAGATCATTAGATTTGCCTATACATTCTTTTTATTTATTTTTTTATATAAATAACCAATAAAAAAGTTATCCCCCGCAAACAAAATTATCCCTATAACCCCCTCCCCTTCTTCCGGCAAACAAAATTATCCCTAGTATAACCCCCTCCCCTTCTTCCGACAAACAAAATTATCCCCGGGCCTCCCTCCCCGGTCCCTAGGGAAAAATAAAAATAAGTAAATAATTGTGAAAGGTTATTTATCTCACTATTCAACTAATATAGATGGAGAGTAAAACAACGAGTTGATGTAAAAAAAAAAAAATAAAAATCATGTAGTACAATGTTTATGCTAATGTTTGTTCTTTAATGAAGGTTCGAATTCCTCATATGCTCAATTTTGCTGTATTGTTTATACGATATCTGGAGTGATAGCTTCCGAGTTCGAAAATGAAAATCAATCAAATCAAAACTGTCGAACACATTGCTATCTTCGATCGCAAATTCAAGAAGAGTTAAGCGTGAAAGGGGGGGGGGGGGCTGTCACTACTTAAGCCCTCCAACTTAATTAAGTGTTCATTGATAGGTTAAGTAAAGGAGTTAGGGAAAAGGTGGGCTATTTTATTCTCAATTTCCTGATAAAAAGTTATTTTACTCCTAATGGATTATTTTTTACCAATTAAGATCTCTCTCTCTCTCTCTCTCTCTCTCTCTCTCTCTCTCTCTCTCTCTCTCTCTCTCTCTCTCTCTCTCTGCTTTCAACTTAATTTCTTAATCTTTATCACGTCAAAATGTTGAAATATTTTCTCTGAGATTGTGTGCAGGATTGACCGATAACGATCTGAAAATTCTTTAAACACTACCCTTTGATGTTGATTTACCTGGAATTTACCTATAATTCCCGAAATTATACACCTCACCTGCATTTTTTAATCTGTCACACTCTTTAATAATTAAATATCCACAGTTTTAATGCGTCAGAGGTTATAATTACTCCATCTTATCTCTAGACACGTACGGGTTTTTTTGTCTTGGACTAGAATGTGGTTTGATCTATTTATACGTCATGTTATTACGCCATGCGCAGATCTAGAGATTGAGTTAAACTATTTTAATGAAAATTACATACAAATAAGGCCTCGGACCCCTCCCCGGCAAACAATCCCAAATTCACCCGGAAAAATTTTCTCGATCCGCCGATCCGCGTATGGATAACGCCACTGTCATAAGAGTTAAAGATATTTAAAATGATATACTTGGCATTGTGAATTTTCAGACATTTATTTACATATATATACAAGGTGTTTTTTTTTTATTTTTCTTCTGTATAACTATTCTATATATGAATTGTGTTCATGAATATAGCCAAAGCTAGACAAAACCAGATCTAGCCAGTTTTAATCAACTTTCCCACGTATATATACCAGGTATAAAAACATAACCTTCCTTGAAATGTTAAGGTAACTCCGTACCTATAAAATCATGGGTTCAAAATTAAAAACTTAACTTTTTTTTAACTTATTGGACTTGAATTTCGTCAAAAAATAAATAACATATATATATATATATATGTATCCATACTATTTAAGATGTAAGGTAATTAAAACCAAAGGCTAAAATTATCATCTGAAAATCACACTTTTTTTGGTTTAAAAATTAAATGTAAGTGGATGGATACTTGTTTGTCTATATAAATTGTATTACTTACTATGCCAGAAAACTTAAATTAATCTAAAAAAAAGAAAAAAATTGTTTACATTAGTAAAATTATAGCATCTAGATATATCACTTAGAGAAAAGTAGAAAAGAGTTATTTCCCTTTGTCATTATTGAATTATGTCAAATATAAGGATGAAAAACGCTTATTAAATATCTCCAAGTAAACAATGATTTGAGTTTTTGATGTGCACCTATAATAACATAGAAATTACAAATCTACCTGCAAGAATTTTAATGAATTCATGGTTTATGTAAAAGGTATGACGTCACAGGAGGGTGGATTTACTGTAAGTTGCTGTCATATTATATATCTAAATTTATATCAAGCATTTTCCATAACAAAGATTGTGCAGGTAGCAGTTATTGAATTACAAATAATTTTTTTTTACATTTAACATCTGTAGGCCTACAACTGCATGTGTGAATTGTTTCTATATGCACCAGAGTACCCCCTTGATATTCATTGTGTATACCTGTCAACGATATAAATACTTTTTGTTCTCATTGTGTTATAAGACAGAAGGATTCGCCCTTGTTGTTGCGTCAAGATTCACGTAATGAGAAATATAGCCTCCATTTTTTTCATTTATCCTGGCAGACGGACAAAAAATAATAGTTATTGAATTATACAGATATCATCTGAATCGAACATCCGGGTACTGTTTTCAAAGACCACGCACGGCTTTAACACTTATCTCTGGAATTTTACAGATTTGGGACCCAAAGAAAAAAAACCTGTTGCACACTCCCAGCATTAATTCGCGACCTTCAACGTAAAATTTGAAGGAAACAAAATGGCGGACTTAAAGAGACGGCGGATCTCCGTGATCCAAAAACAAGATAGTAAATAAATTGTTCATTAGGGCTGAATTATTTGGTAGAAAGATGTTTTTGCTGATAACTATTGAATTTTTAACAAAATATTTGTTGTTTATTGAATGTGTGAGCTAACGGTCTCATATAACTGAATAAAAGGGCGTTTTTATATCATTTGGAATCCCGAATTAAAGCAGTTTAGATAGAGTAAGCATGAAGTAACGTGCCTACAAAATCATGTAAGTATTTATTTGATTGAATGGTCAGTAATTACAAAATATTAAAAATGGGAATAAGAACTATGTGTATGTTTCGGAGAAATAAGGGTTTTTTTTTAAATATTCTGTAGACATTAGACAGACAATGCAAACTTTTCATTTTCTAAATTTTCACTGGCCTATTCGAAATATATGTTATAGCTTTAACAAGAATTCAATACGGTTTATTTTCGGCAAACACTTGCAGAATTGATTTTATGGTTCTGTAAATACCGCCATATTGGATTTGCATTCATTCAATTCCATTGCCTAAAAGGCAAAATCGTTTTATGACCGTTAAGAAGAAAAAAAAATCTTGACCTACATATGATAAATGTTATAAATCGTAACTGAGAGAATATCATTGGCATTTTTACCATTTTATTTATAATCAAAGCGGTTATTACATAGTACATTCAGTGGAAGGGGGGGGGGGGGTGCTGTGCCAACCCTAAAAATTCGTTACAAGCGATACGAAGGGAAATCACTAAATCAAAATAAATAGGGGAGATAATTGGCTCATCAAGCTTCTTTTTTTCATAAAAAAAATATCAATTTTCGAGTATTTTATTTATCAACTAAAAAAATTAAAGACCCCCCACCCCCGCATTTCCCCTGTACTAACTGTAGCCTGTTATGTTTTTTTCTGAACTTCAAAGAGCTATATCATTATTAACACCTTTGACATAAAAATCAAGCACTTGTTACGTATTGGTTTCTATTTGTGAAGATAGGTACATACATGCGCAGATCAGGGGGGGGGGGTGGAACTCACATTCTTAAAATTACATTATAGAATTACCAAAAATATGCCCCCGGCTAACTCAAATAAGGATCGGACCCCCCCCCCCCCGGAAATATATGGATCCGCGCAAAAGTACATGTAATCTTTAGGAGGGTTGGTGATCAACAGCACCACCATCAGATCCTCCCCCCTATTTATACTAGATATGATTTTTGGGAGTTGATTTTAATCAACTCTCCTATGCAGTTACTCTGGCAAACCGAAAGTGAAACAGTATTTGGACCTTAGCACAAATCATCACCGCTGACAAGACGTAGATTTTGAAAATAATGAATAAATTCGGTGTACTGTATGCTGTACCATTGTTTTTCAAAAGAAACGTATTTATAAATACCTTGAAAATAGTCAGATTTTATATAGTACGAACAATTTAATTGTTTTTTGTAGTTGCATGTATTCCTACGCCAGAGTTAAACATAGTCTCGTTCAACCAGACGCTCGGCTGTCTCCGTAAATCTCCGACAAGCAGAGAGTCTCTCTTGGTTGTCAGATATTAACGGAGACAGCCGAGAGTCTGGTTGAACGAGACTAGAGTTTAATGTTGCTTGGATCCAGACGTGTACAATTTTTAAAAAACATTTCGATTACTGATAAGCAGTTCGATGGAATTAATTCTATCTTTAAATATTACACAACATGATTCATACGGGGTTTTCTCGAAATTCTTGTCGGAAATGTGCGAAATTCAAATACAGATTAGAAACTACTTGCCAGGCAAAATAACATATAGTTAATATTAAAATTGATAATAATCAATAAAATCAACTCCCGACGGTACTTAAGTACTTTGATTTTATATCTATAAACTGTCATTTATTAAAGAAATAATCCATATATTTTAGTTCTGGGATTTGAACATTTTGCTATATCTTTATAAAGAGATCTCCTTCGTAAGGATATCAAAAGAGGCGTATCAACAGTATTGAATCATAATACAATCCGAAAGCTACTTCCTTTCTTACAGCTCACACACATCACTATGACGTTAATTTTTTTAACCAATCAAATAAAGCGTAACAACTATGCAGTATTGAATCACAATACAATCAGGACGTCATTTCCTTTAACACAGCACACATCCGCCACTGTGACGTTAAATTTGTTTGACCAATCAAATAAGGCGTAACAGCTAAATTTGAATCATGGTGCAATCTAAACGCTATATCCTTTAACACAGGTCACACCCACCTCGAACCAAGGAGAGCCTGCACCGTCATTTAATGACAACCCTCATAGACCGGTTTCTTGACGGAAGCAGAAAGGAGGGCCACAATTTCATTGCATGGAAGACCCACTTCAAGCGCTACTGCAACATGCCAGCCCAAGAGGACAAGGGCCTACGCTCAGACTTCAGCTATCTGGAGAGGCGGGGCTTATTGTCTGTGGGCCGCTACAGCATCCTCAATAAGATCTTCCAGAAGTTCGACCCTCGGGCCGTCAGTTTCATCAACAAGGTCTCAGAAGAAATGGCTGCCTTGCCATCGGAGAATAGGATAGGTGAATTAACACAGAGTTTTACTTATAAAAATATGATACTTTCTCAATTTCTCTTTCCATTGTTATCTTCTCAGAACTCTCGAACTCTCTCTCTCTCTCTCTCTCTCTCTCTCTCTCTCTCTCTCTCTCTCTCTCTCGTAGTCATGTAGTAGCAGAAGCTATGAATGAAATGAAGTAGTAGAAGAACAGTTTAGTATTATTTAAAGTAGATGTGATTCGTTTTCATTGAATATTTCGCAAAAAAAAGACGACAACCCTAAAAATCGATGCATATATACTTCCGGTCGAAAAAGCAGTAGAAAGGGCATTATGGGAGATCCTCCATGACACTGTTACATACATAGAGTCAACGCCGGATCCCATTGCTACTACAGACGAAACCATTGAGCTGTTAAACAGCAATTCCACCGGGGGAAGCAAGAAAAAACCAAAACTCAAAAACCTTATAGACAAATCAGTCAAACTGATAAAAGAACTGCGTGACGAAAAAGGGTCACCCAATCAAGTCAGCTATGACGTCATCAAAGCCATATTTCATCTGTATCAAAAAATGCGAAAAACGAACCACCTCAAAGGTTTGAAGGTCGGACCCAAGGGCAACTTCACATTGCTGGCGGACTTTTCGACCGAAGTTGACCTCAAGAGCTGCCTTACTGAAGGCACAATGAAGACTTTGAAGAACGACGTGTCTGATTTTTTTGCTTCAAGTTACAACTGGCTCGGAATCGACATGAAGTACGGAAAGGTCATTGTAGAGGTCAAAGAGGTGAAGGCCACGGAAGTCAAGGCGAAACTCAAACCAAGTAGTAAGCTTTAATCTTTGATCATACCATGTCTTATGTTTTTGGACTCAAAGTTTCACTGATCCTTTGCCATTAAATTTTTCATCCATATCAAACATTTACGCGTGACATATTATGATATTTTCCATTCACACAAATAATTGGTTGAATATTATTTATCAATTATTAATCATTTAATATTTATTCGTTTGATGAGATATCGACGCTTCTGATTGGTCGAAAAATTTCTTTGATACCTGCATCAATAAAAATTTTGCCGGATCTACTTTTCTCAACTGTTCTGATCTTACACTATTTATAGAACGGGTATTTCCAACATAAACACTGTCAACAAAGTGTAAAGTTGTGTCTGTTTTATTGTCAGCAAACAAAATTGAACTTTATAAACATAAAAACTTGAAAGTCTAACCTTCAAAAATAAACAAAACACAATATCTTATTCACGAAATAGAAAATTAAGCGTCTTCTCACGATTTCGTCTGCTTGAGATCAATCAACATGCATTACTGCGAGGCTGGCTGTTCCTTTTCCAGAATAATTATAACGAACATATAGGCCCATTCACTTTCACGGTAACACTGCTGTTCAAATTTGGTAACGATGATTTTAAAATTTACACAGTACCCTACATGATCGGTCATCAGAAATTCAGAATAAGCATCGTTATGAGTACAATGCATCAACTCCTTCGGCGCATTCCAAGCGGCAGAAACTAGTATACCATTTAAAAGTACATCACTGGCTTTATAGTTACCACAGCGTTTACAAAAGTCGCTTATACATACTATTCTTTGTCGACATATCAACTATTTTCGTCCACGATCGCCTCTCCTTGAATGTCCAGTTGCATTTTCCACCGATCTCACATGAAAACTTGTTTTATTACGAATTTTTCTGCACAGTGAATAATATCATAAGCTATCGCATGTATTTTCCTTACGTTTTCAATCCAGTCGGTTGAGATTTTAACTCACTATTTGTGTTTAATCCATTAAATTCAGTACAATAGCTCTGCATCAGCTGAAGGCGCATCCATTTTGAATATTGTTGCTGTTGTTGTTTTGTATTCATACGCGCCGCTTTATTTACATTATATACATTTTGAATCAATAACACTTCACATTTTTTTATTTAAAAATGTTATATTAAATGATAAGAAATGAAAATAATAATTTTTCTATTGATCGACGTATCAAAGAAAAAATTGACCGGAAAACTTTTTCATCAATGCGCTACGCGCATTGATGAAGTTTTCCGGTCAATTTTTTCTTTGATACGTCGATCAATAGAAAAATTATTATCTTCATTTCTTAAATCAATCTCCTGTTTGATATGCTTTAAACCTCGGGGGCGGATAAAAGGTGTGTTCCCGTTTTGCACACATTTGATAATTGAGTATAGAACAATAGGTGTGATTTGTGTTGTGATAGCAATTATAGTCTGTTTTCAGTCAAAGATTTTACCTGGATTTTTATCTGTGTTTTATCAGCGCCTTTACGATGAAACAAGAAGAATATAGATATTTTGTTGTGTTTTAGGTATGATAACAAATAACTATCACTATTTTTTCATTTGATAAAAAAAAGATAATGATATGTTTAGTCTTAAATTTCCAATCACTGATCATCTTCACAAAGTCAAGACGTTGTGAAGATGATGTGGTACACCGTGTCTCTTTTTACATCTTGGTTGCAAAATGTGTAAAACGCATGTTTATAATTAGTTGATTGGTATCAACAAAAAAATATTATGAAAGGAAACAGATCTTTCTCACAAAATATTTCAATTTTTGAAGTAGCGGCTTTGACAGTAGTTCTTATGATATCACCGCTTTAGTATATATTGCGGATCACTTTCTGATTTTTCACATCAGTAGCTAAATACATGAAGGACAAAAATTTCCGACAAAAATAATAATTTTGATATTGATTCGATAAGTTCTTATGACGTCACCGCTTTAGTATATATTGCGGGTCACTTTTATGTTTTTTTCCAAATCGGTAGCTAAAAACATGATTGTCATATCATCATACAGTTTGTCTATTGTCTTCGAATATTCAAGCCACAGCATAAATGAAAAATATTTAGCAGCGTTTTCACTAGACACATTTCCTCAATTTATGTCAGCAATAATTGAATATTAAAATTCAATGTAAATGTACTTTTATGCAATTTATATTGTAACATAAAATAGATGTAAATATCAATTGGGAGTACATGCATATGTTTTACTTAATATTTCATTGTCAATAGCCCTCACAGGAACTGTGATATAGACTATAGCAATTATGCAATTAACTCACCTGGTCAAATTCCCGTTTCGCACACATTTTTTCGATACTTAATTTTCAAATGTGTGCAAAACGGGAACAAATAAAAATATCCTTGGGGTCCAAGAGAGGATTTAGTTTGCCTTGGATGGGGATGGGGAAGGGCTTCAATTAAAACATATTTCTGTAAATCTACATTGTTAAATTAATATTAATATAAAGTAAGATTTTCAGGAGGGAGGAACAGACTCCCTGATCCCTTCTAGATTCGAACTTGATCTTCATGTGGTTAATTCCATTGCAGCTATCCCACTAGACATTAGGACCCCGGAGAGAAAAATCCCCGTGCCCACCTTACACGAGATCTGTCACCTGACCTTTGTTCTCCCTGACCTACTTTGGGCCAGCGACTCCGAGGGCACCATCATTCTCGTCAACCCCCAGGGTGAGGTTTTAGACACGCTGAACACGCAGTCCCATGAATGCGGGAAACACGCCGTCACCAACACGGGTGAACTCCTTTACTTAGATCACGGCTGCGTGATGAGGCACGTGATCGGTCACGGCTCCAAACCGCTCGTGACGGAGATCACGTTCGGCGGATGGTGGGAGTGGTCGATTTTCTGCAGTCACCAAAATGGCGACATATTCGTTGGGATGACAGACGAGAATTTAGATCACGGGAGAGTCGTACGATTCAATAAGCTCGGGAAACTGATGCAGACGATAGAATACGATGATCGTAACAAACTCCTGTACAGCGTGCCGAGGTATATTGTGGAAAACGTAAACCGTGACGTATGCACGTCGGATAACGCTGGAATCGTGGTGGTGGATAAAACAGGAAAACATCGCTTCACGTACGACCTGAAAGTCCCTCACGGTCTGTGCGTGAACTCTCATGGACATATCATTGCGTGCAACTGGACGTCCGCCATTCACGTCATCAACCATAACGGGCACCTGCTTTGCATCATGGGAGTGGAAACAAGAGACGTCATTTCCCTTTCTATTGATGAGGAGGACAATCTGTACGCTGGGTCTGATTCCTCAAATGTTGTCAGTGTGTATAAGGTTTCCCTTGAAAAGATGTTTAGGAAATGAAAACATCCGAAAAGAGGGGAATCAATTTCTGCTTCTGTCTCCGCTTCTTAATACCGTGTTCAAAGAACGCTGAATTTCTTCTAATGATCAGAGAGGGGAGTGTTTATTAGTTGATATTTACATTTTTAACTGTCTTTGTCTGTGATAATATTACGAATCAATTTTGGAGCCAGTGGCCAAATAATTTAATAAAAGATGAGCGACACAAAATGGTCGTGTCTTAAATGCATAGCACACGCCACATGAAAAAAAGTGGTCTTAAAATGTTGTTTGAAAGTGTAGAAATTGAAAAAATATAAATATTAGTCATTAGAAATTACTTCTCAAATATTATTTTGATTAGTTCGGATAGGGTGTGGTCAAGTCTATCATAAAGTTCTGCAATTCTTTATTCCTTAAATGGTTACATGTAAAAGAGTACGGCCGAAGTAAACAAACACTAGTTTCATGTTCTTTTATAGAATATTTTAGTTCAAGAGACATTATATGGACTATATAAGGAAATTATTAATAATAATTAAAGTTCGTGGTTTAAAATTTTAGAACTTGGAGTTTGTTTACTTAAAATTCATTTTGCACGTACTGTAATAATTAAATCTGTATCAGACTATAAGATTAGTTTGATTTTTTTTTTCTAGCACATAACCGGATACATTAATTTAAACAGTATTTCATTCAACAGCCATTTACGCCACAAACTGTAATTTGACCTTTAAGTTTACAGCAGGTAGGGGATTACTTTTGTATTATTTTGTAACGTAACATAATACGACAAAGAAGAAAACAAGTTATCCATGTATGTAAAAAGATAAGTGTTTCAATCTATGATACAGATGGTGCAAAAATGGTCATAAATACTTTCGTCTTACCTTCGTCTATTCTGAGGAAAATGTCGTGATGGGAAAGATTTTAACATCAACCAGCTTCCAGTTTCTTCGATCAATATTTTTTATGTAAACATTATTTGATTCAAAATAGTATATTGAATTGTTTTAGGCAGCAGGCACAGGCTATTTCTCTCCCTAAACTATGTTTAACTTTGTGATACTCATAGCGAAGAAAAAAACTCTTGACTTTTCATATTTGTGCACGAAGTTTAAGTTTTATTATCGCTTTAACAAACAACTAACCATGTAGTTGAGATGTGATAAATTTAAAGTAGGTCGAATATTAACCTTTTATGATTGGTAAGGTTGAAACAGGTCGATATTAGGCCGTAATAGTAAAAAGAGGGGGGATACTGCCCCATTCACTATCAGACTGATGATTTGTAAATCATGTTTAAAGTTGGTTCTCTAAGGTACATTTTATAGGTGTATTTTTACTTGATCAACCCTTCAATACTCTTGCCAACAGTGTAAAACTTGTTAATCATTTAAGATTGAAATATTTCTACGCAGAGAAATTTTTTTTTTTGGCTCTCTCTCTCTCTCTCTCTCTCTCTCTCTCTCTCTCTCTCTCTCTCTCTCTCTCTCTCTGCTGTTAGTTATTACAATTACTAACACTTCTTGTTCAATTATTATTTGATCGTTTGAAGAAAATCAAAGGGATTTTTTCATAGCATTTTTACATTTTTTAATTTTTTTAAGCCATTATTTTTGCTCTAATGGCAAATTGTTTAAATTGACAAGGGGTAAACATTTTTGATGTGATATACTATTTCTTTGGGAGCTATCCAAGTCACGCACAATTATCCGTCCTCAATGGCTATCCATTTTGTTGTGCAGACATCGTATCGCACCTGGAAACTTATTGTGGTAGGTGTCAAAACTATTGTGGCATTATAGTGCATCTTACTGAAGTTTTAATTTTTTTTTAACAAAAGTTATTTCCATTTGATTTTAGTTTAAGCATTTTTAGCTCACCTGACCTGAAAGCTCAAGTGAGCTATTCTGATCACATTTTGTCTGTCGTCCGTCTGTCTGTCCGTCTGTCTCTCTGTCTATAAACTTTTCACATTTTCAACATCTTCTCAAGAACCACTGAGCCAATTTCAACCAAACTTGGCACAAAGCATTCTAAGCCTAAGGGAATTCAAAGTTGTGAAAATTAAGGATCATGCCTCTTTGCAAAGGGAGATAATTAGGAATTATTGAAAAATTTCGAGAAATTTTCAAAAATCTTCTTCTCACGAACCATAACACCAGGAAAGCTGAAACTTGTATGGAAGCATTCTCAGATAGTGAAGATTCACAGTTGTGAAAATCATGACCCCCAGGGATAGGGTGGGGCCACATTGGGGGGTCGAAGTTTAACATACGAATATATAGAGTAAATCTTTAAAAATCTTCTTCTCAGAAACTAATCAGCCAGGAATGCTGAAACTTGTGTGGAAGCATCCTCAGGTAGTGTAGATTCAAAGTTGTGAAAATAATGATACCCCCGGGAGTAGGGTGGGCCACAATGGATGGGGGGGGGGGTCAAAGTTTTACACAGGAATATGTAGAGTAAATCTTTAAAAATCTTCTCAGAAACTAATCAGCCAGATGATTCTTTATAATTGTTAAGACTTTGGCCCCAGGACAATTCTTTGTAAAATAGATTTTATTTATACAGGATCTACATGTATTATTGTACATTGTCCAGATAGATTGTATTATGACTCCATTAAGCTGATTTTATCATACCTATTGTTCCTCAGGTGAGCGATGTGGCTCATGGGCCTCTGTTTATCTTATTACCAAACTGCATTTTTTTAAAAGGAAACACAGAATACTAAAATAAAAGAAAATTACCATTTTTATTAAAAGTTTTGTTTATTAAAACAAATAAATCAAACTTCTCGCACATTTCATTACATAGTCTGAGACGTGTATCTTAACGTGTTGTGCTACAATGTACAATCTCTTCAAGCGACGGAAAACACCTTGGGCGCGTTTGATTGAACTGACTCTAGTAACTCGAGGGTTATGTTGGTGCATGCGCAAAGGCTGGACTCTATGAATGTGAATAAAACGACAAGTGTTGCTCTATTGTTAAAATTGGCGAATAAGTTTTCTCCTCTCAGCTGACCCAAGGCTAACTGTCTTAGATTTACATAAATTTAAATAATTTTAGAGTACTTACCATTACAAGTTTAAAGGGGCATGGTCACAATTTTGGTACAAAATCATTTTTTTCGATTATAATGTTTACAATGCTTCAGTAAGGCATTTTTAACAGGCAACCAAAATTTGAGTGTCATTCGTTGAGTTATAATCAAGTTATAGAGCTTAAAATTCTTCGCAATGTAAACAAAGCTTTCATTTCTTTGGCCCTCTGAGACGTTTTACCATCCAACACATGACAGTCCTTTGTTGGTTTGTTTGTCAGCGACCACTACAATAAATACAGAAAACGCTCTAGATACCCAATTGTTTTATACAATGATAGGGATTGGACAAAAAACAGACAAGAAATGATTTAAATGAAAAAAAAGAAGGTAAAAAAAATTCTCCATACCCCTCCCCAATTTAATGAAAAACAACACAAAAACAATTAACGCCATACAATACACAAATTGTTAATGAATTTGTTTAACTAATCTAAATGATAAGGTTAACCACCCCCCCCCCCCTCCACCCCAACCCCTTTCGTACACAGAACAAGTATCTTACAATGTTACATTGCACTCAGTTTATTTACATTGTGTGTCACGAATTACTCAAATCTTATATATGTACATTTGTAATATTCTTTTCTTGAACGGCGCTTTTAAAACTGTCACCATATACACGTTTTTCACAGCACAGAGATAACGACGTCATGGACGTGTATATATCTGTATGTTCGGTATGTTTGAAGTTTCAAGAGTCCAAGAATTTACTAGTCCAAATTACTTACAAGTAATTCTTCCTGAAACATCCACGCCTCTTTTCGTTTGAGGTTACAAGACCAATATTTCTTTCATAATTAATAATTTACTGTTACTATTGAGTGACTTTTTCTAGGTGTGTTAATCCCCCTTAAAACTTAGCGAAACTTTTAGGAATTGTACCTTACACCTATTCTAAATGTCTGTCAAATTTGAATTAAGATAAACAATATTAAAAGAAAGTTATAATATCCGGCGGCATGAAATCTTTTTTCCGAGAAAAGAAATGTCGACGCTTTGATACTTGTGTCCAATGAATTAATGCTGGACTTACACTTAAAATCTGTGTTTCCATTGTTATCAAACTGTGAAGGTACCGAATGAATTCCTAAGAAGGATAACTCTTGGTTTTTTTACGCACAAGGTTTATTTGAATTAATTTCGCACTGTACGTTTCTCAGGACTTGGACTCTCCGTGGTTATAATAGACAAATCAGCAGCAATTAATCGTTTCTGACAGCATGCAGTTCAAAACAACAGGAGAACGTATATCAGTTGGGTAATTGATTAATTTAAACATATTTTATTGAGTAATCAAATGGATTAGGCAACAGGCAAAGTTTATATATAAACCCTCTCCAAATTACAAAGTCAAGAAGTGGTGTTATAAAATAATCATAGAATATAGTATATAGTATAATTTACCAGTTTACAGAGTGATATATTATTGATATTTTATGTATACAAGACAAAGGATAATTGGATAATAAATAATAAGCTTTACTTTTGTCATATGATTATAAATTGTAAGTTAATTTGTTGTTTAGCATATACATGACACATTCATTCCTACATTTATAAACCCATCACCTCATTCTTTCATACCGACAGACAGACATAGAATATTGGTGTCATGATCCAGCCCATTTGAGAGAAACAGTGATTAAAAAAAGAACTAATAAGTAAAAAAAAAAAAAAAAAAAGTTGGTTAACTGGGAGTCTAGGTCACCTTCCAATCAACATGTTTAAATATTTTCAAACAGATGTTTCAAAATTCGATTTCTTCAATGAAATCTTAAATTAAATTAGCGAATTATTTTTACACACAATTACCACTGTGCGATATAGAATTCAGAGATGAAAAAACCGTTGCTATGGCAACGAGCTGAAAATTAAGGAAAATACTATTGTTTTAAGGCATTTGTTAATAAGTATTACTCATATAAATAATTGCCGTTGCTATGGACTTTGCAAAAAGTAAACATTTTTGTGTGCTCTTCTACGATGAATATTTCTAGTAGGTGAATTTTTACAGATACCAACAAAAATCTCTAAAATCAGGAAAACCAGCCTATCGAAATAACTATTAATTTTTACCATTGTTTGCCCTTTTTTCATTTTATGACCTTTTTACCAGAGCAATAGATGTCAATTTTCATACATAAAATTTATATTGCATTATAATTGATAGGGATGCTAAATATAAACAGTTACCTATTTTGGCTAATTAAACAACGAAGAAAATCAATTTTAATAGTTTTTTAAAAAGATTTCCACCGTACCATAATATTTTTAAAAAACTGGTAGGTGGAACAATACTCCACGTGAAGACCGCAAGTGCGGCTAATGTGAAGCCAATCAAATTTGCGATGAATTTCATTATGTTTTAGAATGTAGTGCACTGTCACCTGTAAGAAAAAAATTGTTTAGTAATTATTATCTTAAAAACCCAAACATTTTAAAATTTAGAACACTTATGTCATCTTCAAATCATATAATACTTATAAAAATGTGTACTTTAATTAGAAAAATATTTGATTTGGTCGGTCATCCTTGGTCACGATTTTTGTCCAAAATTATTATCCCGATTTTAATAATTACAATGCTTCAGTGATGCATTCTTAATATGCAAACAAAATTTGAGTGTCTTTGTTGTGTTATTGAAGCGAGTTACAGAGCTTACAATTCATTGACATGTAAACAATGCTTTTGTGTACATTTTGAATGTTGAAGTGAAAATTTCAAATTTAGACCTAAAATGAATGTGTTAAACGTTAGGAGGTGTTTATATATGCTTCAAATGAATGAGAAGATATAGAAAAATCACCTTGAATAAGGGTTTTAATTGATAAATTGAACCTATGTAAACAAAAACAGGGCACGAGCCTTGTTTACATGACACAGATTTGTGAGCTCTGTATCTTGCTTAAAACTTAGACTGACTCTCAAATTTCATTTAATCATTAGAAATGCATTAAAAAAGCATGGTAAATAATAAAAATAGAAAATAGAATTTGACGAAAATCGTGACCATGTCCCTTTAATGCATGCCGTATGAAAACCAGAAATCACAGATATAATGTATAAATAACTGTATGATAAAGTGAAAAACGTCTTATCGGACTGATCTGAACGTGAAAGAGTTAAGGGGGCTGGGTGGACAACAAGTTAACCATCAGGGGTCATCTCAAAGTTTGTTAATTTTTAACATAGGACCCTATGGGATTAACAAGTTAACCATCAGATGTACCGTGAACTTTGACATACATTTATCATAACTATGGGCATAAAGTTTCATTCAGTAGAGAAAAAAATTCAAATATTTTAGCTTTAAAACTTGAACATTTTTCTTTATCTTTATACATGTACATGCAGAGCTTTTTATTCTTAATGAGATTAAAAAAGTCTTAAAGTTAATATGCCCATCGAACCCTACTACAAAGTAGTTATTTTGCAGCAAGGATAAAATGTTCATAGAGTATTCATGGGGCCATTTGATTATTACGAGGAAATATATTTTATCAGCAAAATATGTATAATATTTTGCAAATTGCCGAAATGTTTATAATTATTTGAGTTATTTCAAGAATTTGCCATATTTACATTTACATTTACATATTTTCATTTAATCTTTTTACAGCAATAAATATCATGATAGAAAATGCATTATAATTAAGGATGTTAACGAGTATAGTACTTGACTATCTCTCGTTCACAACGATCATCGACAAAAATTTTCTCTTTGTTATTTGAAAAATTTAATACATTTTATTTCTTCTTAACACGGCAGCTTTTGGGCCTAGGAATATAAATACAGTGAAAAACGTCCATTATAAATTGCCACGGACGGGCGATTTTGCTTTGTTAATAGATTTTTTTGTGAAGTTAAAATTATGTAATTATTAATTAAAACAGCAATTTACATATCAATTAAAATTGAAAAAAAATTACCTTCACTGTTGTGAACTGTACAGCAACTATAATCGCTAAGGACGTCAGTACTGTGAAAGAATTTATAACGCAAGAGAATGTAATATCTGTTATATAACTATGCCTGCAATTATAGAGATTTAACATACAGATCTCTTAGTTTCCCTTTCCGTGCATCAGAAAGAAAAACATGTATCTATACTTGATTTGTTTTGAGGTAAAAGACCATCTATTGAATAAAAATGAGAGTTCTTTCTGACATCACTTTTATTTGATTGTGCACATCTTGAATATAAATAAACCAAGCTTGTTATGAGATATGCTTTTATCAATATCATTTTACAATATGAATGCAGTGCGTGGTTATAAAATAACATAATATGTAGTCATTATTGGATCTGCTTTGGGGTAAACTGAAACCCATCTGCATGTTAAATGGAAATAAAATCTATATTTGACAATTCTCTTGAGATCCCATCCTGGATAGACTACGCTCGTTTCAAAGCATGCTTCTTTATATCTATGATGTTAGTTTAGCTTACTAAATTAATCTGAGATTACGGAACAGGGATTTAGGGAACTGAAGTCCGCATGGAAATTCAGTCTGTGCAAAATAGGACTGCTTACTATTCCCTCGGTGCCAAAAAGAACGCTTCCAATATCACAACCCGTGGGGACCTGGGATGGTGTACGGCATTCACAAAACTAAGACTCTTTTTTTGTATACAAGCTTTAAATGAAAACAGGTTGATTAAAATATACTTAATATTGGTAACAAATTCAGAACATAATGATTGCATGAAAATAGTCTAGACACACGTTTTTATGCTTGAAATATACATCGTAGAAATAAGAGAAGCAGTTATTATTATGTTTCCTGATAATACCTTTTATGTGACATGTGTTTTCTTCTTGTTTTATCACAAACGATATTTGTTTACATTTATAAGTCTCCTATTTGGGCATTTGTAGATTATGTAATTAATTGGTGCTATCGCTAGGTCAAGATCCTAAATTTAATACTATCTGGGTAGGATGATATTTAAACCAATCAGCGTGGCTCCTCTAGACCACGTGATCATTCTTGTTTTATTTACTAGAGGGGACAGCCACGCTGTATTTTAAGAAGATCATTTGGGAAAACCCTCCATCCACCCCTTTCTTCCGCCATAATTATAATTTTCACTTTATTTCTATTTTCATGTATTGGTATACTATGTATCTTGTCATTGCGTGTATCTTGTTATTTTCCACCCTTTTTTGATGTTTGGCATATATCATTGCCTTGATTTTTGATATGTTTTACTATTGGGGGTCAGCATATTGCATAATGTACTGCCAAAGACTTTACACAGTAGTCAGTTGTTTTCTAGTCTATGCTGACCCCCTTGATGGTGTATATATTTATTTTTCGTCATTTACTTCAATAAATGACATGTGTTCATTTCTATACCTGTTTTGTTTTCACTATGCTCAACATCAAAAAACTAAGTGCAGTTGTCTTGGCTTTAAATAACATAGGAACATAAAGTATATTATCAAACGTTTGCAATTGTTCATTACCTCTAGAGATAGAAAAAGGTAGATATACAACGGCAGTAACTCCATTAAATTTTGGAATGTGTAAATATTGTGCAGATAAAGTTTAAGCGGATGAAAAACACTTTTAAAACATTGTGAATTTTAATCTGTTTGCGCTTCTTTTATTTCAATTCATTTGCCCAGTTTGTTTGTCATTAGTTTCCCTAATGCTCACATAAATGTCGAAATGTCTGAGGCGTAAAAATCTGCCAAAATCCACAAAAAAATGTTCTACAAAATATTTTAATTGTATTCAGGACACATCTTCTGTGCTGAAAGAGATCATTTTTGAATTATATACACGTATCTTTATATGATTTGTATTCATAAATCCCTTCGATGTATTTCATATGCCTTGACTATAATATACCTTGTTCGAAGGACCCACGACCAGTTACAATCATAATGCTTTTGTCATAAATACAAACAAAATGGCGATCTCCGTTTAGTCATTAGCAAGTGTCTCGTTACTAATCCATGCTGTTCTGTTTATGTGCCCCTAATAATGTTCATCAGTGGGCATCAGAGCAATAATTTCTTTTAAGACCTACCATCGCCATATGCTAAATGAACATAAACTCTCGGTTAGCTCATGTCTATCGAATGTTACAAACCCTAATCAAAACAACAGTTGCAAAATCATCAACCTTCCGTGCAGTTCATCCACATTATCACTCTCCACAACACGAGCTCAGTCTGCCTCTCTGTTTTCCCACAGGAATAAGTCGAATTGCACTCGAAAGAAAAGCCCCATATAACGCTACATGCAGTTGTTTGGTCAGCACCAATATGTCATCAGAAATTCTCGCCAATTCCATCTTCAAATACTATGTTTTCAAATAACCGGATTACTTTAACGGAAGCTAAGCTGATCGCCACCGTTTTTATTGAGAGGACGTTAATACTTTTTGTAAATTTCCACTAAATTTCGTTTTCACAAAATATGGTTATTCTTATTTATATTGTTGATTAAATGTATAGCAACCCTGTAGAATATTTTATGTGACGCCATTTTAATCAAAGCGACTTCCTATACTCTGCCTGAAGATAATTACTCGATATCTATAAGTAACTCATGGTTCAAACAATGTTCATTCAAAAGAATGACATTTGTTCAAGATTTCTTCTTTCAAACGCCCTCTTTAACTTATTAGCTAAAATGTGATGTCCACAGTGATTTTGTATTGCAAAGGACCCGGATTTTAACTTTGAAAAATTATGTATACGATGCCTGTTAAAAACGTGTTTTCATGCTATAAACACAAGAAGTATTGGTTTCCAAACCACACGACGTTTTGTGTCTAAATCTTGACCATTTACAGTGATAAATTGCAACATTTAGGTATGAATGGGCCAAGACTCCATCTTAAAAGTACTTTAATTAAAAGAATAAGTTTTCATTCTTTTTTATAATTGATTTATTAAACTTGAGTCTAAACCCAGTATGGGTCAAAATTCATATTTTCCCAAAACTTCAAAATATTGTTTATAACTGCCAAACTATAAAAGTTATTCACCTTGATTGGCATGTGTGAACGTAGCTCAATGTAATAGGCGGAGGACTTTAAACAGTATCTCTGAGAGGGTGTTCGAATCATATCCTGTTTTAATTCTACGCATTTGCTTCCTTTTAAGTGAAACATGGTTTTTCGAAAATGTACATAGTATATAGAATTAATTTTTTTTTAATTAAACTCTTAAGAAAGCGGCAAAATATATTTAATGATCTTGTCCACTCCAAATAACGTTTAGTAAACAAAAGCACAGTTAAAGATTGTTTGAGATCAAGTTGTAATGTAGGAAAATAATCATAGAAATGAAAATAGTAAAAGTTTTGTTAATGGTCAGATGATGCAGTTCTATATTATAAATGTACCAATGCACACGTTCAAATATAAGATTCCTTTATAGGAGATTAACATAAGTCGTTTAAATATCCTTAAGGTGCGGGGGTTTCAACAGGCATTGTACGCACTTCTACTTTATGTTGATTTTGAACGATTATAATTTATATAAATATACAAAGGAAACATTATGCAGGCCTTAATCAAGAAAAATATTACATGTAATCTTTGTTTTTCTATCTTTTTCTCCTTTATCTATTTGTTACCTCTCTTTCTCTTAATTATTTAATCAATTCAACGATCAATGAGTCAATGAATCACCATACTTACCATTATCCTTTAAGTACTACTTTTTAAATACACATCGATTTAAAAAAAATGTACATAGTGTGTATATCTCTCAGGATTCTCCAAAAAAAAAAAAATCCTTAATTTAAAAAAAAAAAGACATGTAAGATTAAAATATTTTTTTAACCTTTTTTTTTATTCATGCATGACTTTGAACTCGAAACATTCAATGTTTTCCTAATTGTCATTATTGTTCTGAAAAAAAAAAATACCGATTAATTGATGCAGTACGCATTTCATATAATGTAAGTTGGTTTGATTTAATGTTAGTTTAAAGAGCAATCAAAATTTAGAATTTACAGGTCAAATTTATCTTACAAGTCGGAAGAAATTGTGTGATTTACAATCTTGTCAAATAATGTATTGAATGGAAAAATGACCAATATCCAAAATTTCTTTTCTGTTTAAAAGGAAACACAAACAGAAAAATGATAATTGCTTTTCGCTCAGCAAGAAGCATTTTGTTGTCTCAATAGAATGTAATAACAAGAGGCCCATGGGCCACATCGCTCACCTGAGGAACAACAGGTATGATAAAGTCAGCTTAATGGAGTCATAATACAATCTGGACAATGTACATTAATACATGTAGATCCTGTATAAATAAAATCCATTTTTCCCCCTTGGAACTCGGATAGCCCTGATTGCTGCCAATATTTACAAGAGCAGACTTTAATCACCGCTCCTGCACATATATAGGGACTCAACGTTACGCAGGCAGGGATGACTGCACACCTACGCAACTCAACAGGTACCAACGTTAACGCAAGCAGAGATAACGCAAGCAGGGATGACCGCATACTTGCGCCAACAGCTCAACCTAACGCAGGCGCTGCAATCAGCACCAATACAAGCAGGTATGACCGCACACTTGTATTAATGCGATACAGGGCAGAAATGACCACACATTCTGTATCGTTGGTTAGAAAAACACGAAGATTAGATAGACCAGGGATGTTAACACCCTCAATCTCTCTGTACGTGTTCAAGTTTATCCCCAAACAGTCGCTCAGTACAAAGCAATAGACACTGTCCCTATATATGTGCCGGCCTAAAATAATTCATAGTATCTAAAAATTGGAAATCAAAAATAAACAAACTAATCCAGCCTAACCCAAAACTACTTATGCAAAACAACTTATATACATTGAATATTTATTATTGTATAAAAATAATCATCACAATAATTGGTTAACAGTGGATGCATTAATTAAAATAATCAAGAATCAATAAATCAAGGCAATAACCCAAAACAGTAATACAAAAAGATTCTAATGAAAAAATAGCTGCCTGCTTCAATTTTATAGTCATATCACATGTTGAGT